>NC_088246.1:132961894-133109394 GCF_036013445.1 Caloenas nicobarica | reverse complement strand
ATTTATGCAGAAGTATGGCTTGCTCTATCAGGAAAAGAAAAATCATACAAGACCCATTTAATCTGTGGTATGAAGGACAATGAAAAATATATTCATTCAATAAGAATCTTCTTTTATCTTATGCTGCTGCACTGACAGATAAGAGAAATATATCATGTGGATTCTGATCCCTCTATGAGTTCCTGAAAATAAGATAAGGGTCTGTAAAATGCTGGCAAATTAATCCCAGTGAAATTACTAACCATTTTGTCTAAAGATCCGGTAGTCAGGAGGGATAACTTAGAGGTCACCTTTACTATTAACGCTAAGGGTTTTCTAGCTGGTATTGTGGCATACATTGTACATCTAAATGCCCGATCTAAAAATGAATCCTCAGCATTTCTGAATATGCTTCATAGATTTAACTCAAACGATGCAAGACTTTTTCCTCCCATGTAAAATGTGATGTTTTAAGCCCTTTGTCTCCCATTTGCCTCTGCATAAATGATGACCTCTTCCTCAGAAACTTAAATGATGTGCAAGCTGCTAGATGTCAAAGGATCTCTGTGGCTTGAACACAAAGATAGTACTTATTAATATAAAAATATAAAATTACTCTGATACGTAATTGTTACAGAAATTTCCTATTTAAGAAATGCATATATAAGAAATAATGACCAAAAGGGAGGACATTTCTCAGCAGTTAATGACTAAATAGAAAAGTTAATGGCTGCAGGTGAAGTCAAGGTCACATAACTCAGCCTGTCATTAATAACTTGGAAATGCCCAGCCAGGAGGTCATCACTGCTATTATGAGCCATAGGAATATAAAAATATAAAGAAAAAAAATAATTACCTTTTTGTGTTTTGAAAAGTTAGAACTAAAACTGTAGGTTGCCATGGATATGCTGTTCTGTTTACTAGAGTTATATCCTCTTAGCAGTTAAAGGCCAGGGTTGCAATTCAGCATGGTGCTGAGCCAAAACAATTAAAGCACACAGCCCAAAAAGCAAACCTCAGCATACTGCAAGATCAAGGTTCAGGTTTATAGTAAGTGGAAAAGCATTCCCTCAGGTTTATTTTCAGTAATGAGTATTTCTGAGGAAATAATTTTTAAGGTAAATCATGCCTCTTAATACATTTGTTTCCTATTTTTCCCTATTTAAATTATATACCACTAAGTCCACATTTACTCTCGAATTCTGACTTACTTTCACCATTCTTTTCCTTATTGATTTTCACAATAATTTCTCATTTGTTTATTCACTCTTGATATTTTTAATTTATTGAAAAAATATATCATAGAGACATACCCCTCCTCTGAATCCTGCTGAAATCAGGAGTCACGTATCTTTTGGAATGAGCTCCAAAGGTTAAGAATTATATAAAAATATTATTTCCTTGGTTTTTCAATTGTACTTTTAATGTTAGTTGCTACTTCTCTTAAGTTCTAAAAGAGGATAAATAACATTATCCAACTTTGTTCATTATCATTAATTATGTGCGTGTCTCAATAATGTCCTCCGTTTGTCTTACATAATGGCCTACGTACTATCAAATAAAGAACAGAACTACACAGAAAGACATGCAAAACACCCCTTCAGTTTTCTAGGCCTTATAGCTTAAGACATGGTATGCATGCAAGTCAATACCTTTAAAATGCTACCCCATATTTTAGGACAGTTTAATAGTGAGATATAACCCTAAGAGAATATGAGATTAATCTCTAGTTATTCTCTTCAGTAGAGACTTCTGAAATGTGCTTTCAAAAAGTCTAAGAAAATAAAAAATAACTTAAAAAAGCATTCTCATTTTCATAGAATTCATGTGCATAACTCTGTTATCATACAGCTATGTGATGTTGCTTTATTTTCAGAAAGGTTTTGAGTCTACTTCACTGCAATGTCTTTTGCAGTTGCCAATAGTGTAATAAAAAGTTGCATACCAATAAAAGTTCCAAAGATAAGTATGAAAATAATGGAAATGAGGTTGATGAATGTCACTCTGTCACTCTGTAATGGCATACTATCTCCATTATTCATATTAAAACACGCTTATTCAAAACCACTATTGTTTGGATTTATGTAAGACCAGGCATAATACAATTACACAAGAATTAGACATAGGTAGCACCCAGCAATCACAACACAGTATCTGGAACTGAGACCAGAGTTGGATACTTGAGAACTCAATGTATTTACATAGAAAAATCAATGACAAGATTGTGATCCTAGGATGAGATGGTTATTTTTTTTCCCCTTTTACTGAGTATCAACATCATGGTAAAAAACCCAAAAACCAAACCAAACCAAACAAAACCATCCAAACCCAAAAGACCACAAACAACAAACAACAAAACCCAACCCAAAACAAAAAAATAAAACAAACCAAAACCAAACCAAAAAACCCCAACCAAACAAAATGAACTCAGACATATATATTAATATTTGTATATATGTAGGTTCATACACAGATATTATGTAGAAACTATTTGAAAGAGAATGAAGGACATTGAGGAGCGCCTGTTAATATTTCTAAACCCTGTATGGTCAGACATTCAGAGATCTTTTAAATTACATCCAAAGGTGAATATTATCCACAACAATCCCTGTTTACCATCCAAATGGTTGTGCAATAATATAGATAGTTCAATGAAATTTATGATTCTCTACTTGTATATTCAGCAGGGAAACACTTACTGCTACCCTCATGTCCTTCCTCCCCAAATAAAGTTTGCAAAACAGATAAACCATCCAGCATAGCCTAATGATGTGTATATCCAGGGATCCTCAGAAGAAAAATGGAAAGAAAGCCTCAGAGAGAACCACCACTGTCGGCCTTCTTTTTTCTTTTTTAAAAACCTTACAGATAGCATACTAAATGTCTCCAAAATCTTTGTGTCCATGACAGACAGGAGAGTACACCGCATAAGTAGTCCTGTGGTCAAAATCAGCACTTGAAAACTAAGTGTCATCTCACAACCTAATAGGCTCAGGATCCTACAGTCTATGTCTACAGAGACAATGTTTATTCCCAGAAAAATGTCAATAGTTTCATTTGTGTAAAAGTGTGTTTTTACAGAAAGAAACATTACTAAAATAAGTTTCAAGGTCTCAATTTAGTTTCAAGATTATGAAGAGCTCATTCCATTAGAGGGGATACAGAAGAAGATGTCAGTCAATTGGAAATAAGTGGATGAGAAATTATTTTTTCTTTGTTAAAAAAACCCCCAACAAAACAAAACACATACCACCAATACCAGCCTAATTTTATGAAGGCAGATGCAACTCTAAGTAAGGCTTGTGCTAGACTCAAGATGGGTTTTAACCTGGTTCAGAAGGCATCAATTGTAGTGCATATACAAACACAGTGATCATTTCCTCTATCTATATTTTTCACGAGTAGTTCAAGATAAGACTATGGAAATTCTTGAATATTGGATGAGCTGATAAATACATATATTCAGCTGGCATTCAAAAGCATAGCTGTTTAGAATTAAACAGAAATATAAAAAATATAACTAGTATCTCAAAAAAAAAGAGAGAAAGACAAAGAAATTTGAAGGCATCTAGAATACTGAGATTATTTTCATTTTGAAGAGTTTCATTTTTTTATATTTGGGATTGACATCTATGATATGTTTGTGCAATACATTGTCAGGAAAGACTCTCTTGTAAGCAAGCCAGGTTTACAGAATCACAGAATCACAGAATGTTAGGGATTGGAAGGGACCTCAAAAGATCATCTAGTCCAATCCCCCTGCCAGAGCAGGAACACCTAGGTGAGGTTACACAGGAGGCGTCCAGGCAGGTTTTGAATATCCCTAGAGAAGCAGACTCCACAACCTCCCTGGGCAGCCTGTTCCAGTGTTCCGTCACCCTCACTGTGAAGAAGTTTCTTCTCAAATTTAAGTGGAACCTCTTGTGTTCCAGCTTGAACCCATTACCCCTTGTCTTACTGTTGGTTGTCACCGAGAAGAGCCTGGCTCCATCCTCGTGACACCCACCCTTTATATATTTATAAACATTAATGAGGTCACCCTTCAGTCTCCTCTTCTCCAAGCTAAAGAGACCCAGCTCCCTCAGCCTTTCCTCATAAGGGAGATGCTCCACTCCCTTAATCATCTTCGTGGCCCTGCGCTGGTCTCTCTCCAGCAGTTCCCTGTCCTTCTTGAACTGAGGGGCCCAGAACTGGACACAATATTCCAGATGAGGTCTCATCAGGGCAGAGTAGAGGGGAAAGAGAACCACTCTCAACCTACTAACCACCCCCCTTCTAATACACCCCAGGATGCCATTGGCCTTCTTGGCCACAAGGGCACAGTGCTGGCTCATGGTCATCCTGCTGTCCACCAGGACCCCCAGGTCCCTTTCCCCTACACTGCTCTCTAATAGGTCATTCCCCAACCTACACTGGAACCTGGGGTTGTTCTTGCCAGGTTTATTTGGGACTATTCATCTGAATGAGTGAAAAAGTATTTGGGTAACTTTGTTTACTATCTTTTAGTAGCAAATAGGTATCAATCCTCCAAACAATATGTTAAGTAATTTAAAAATGGTAAGGCACATCATGAGATGACAGTGAGCTGATCAGAGCCTGGAGTAGGTGTTCCACCCTCTTACAAATGAATATTCCAGAGGATGCTCAAACTCTAGGACTGTGCTACTAAAACCAGAAAATAAATAAAAAATAATAATAAAAAAACAGGACAAACATTCTCTTTAATTTAAAGAGAGAAAACTTGAATCTTTTTGGTGAGAGACTAAATTAAAGTTCGTAAGCTAACTGGCTTATCTTGTCCTCACAGGTTGGGCCCTTTTTTTTCTACTCTGGTTTTCTGGTTCAGCTTTCATTACTGTCCAGCATTTCTTAATTCTACAGTCTTAATCTCTAGAAAAGCTCTCACTTTCCAGAACGCTATTTGAAAATTTCTTTCTTATTCTTGCAATAACTTGCAATGTTTTTAGAGCTACAGCCTCTGGACTCCTGTGATTAATTACATATGTCAACTTCCCTAAGGAAAAAAAAGAAAATAGCATCTTTTACAAAATTCATCTCCTCTCCTCTCCTCTCCTCTCCTCTCCTCTCCTCTCCTCTCCTCTCCTCTCCTCTCCTCTCCTCTCCTCTCCTCTCCTGTTCCTGGATTGCAAATTCTGGCAGCTCTTGTACTTAAACAGTCAACGCATAACAAGTTCAGCACAGTACTGTTCCTCATAAATATCCCTCCTCATACGCCCATTTCTGTAAACATCAAACTGTCCAAGTAGGGTTTCTCACAGTGGAAATTATTTCAGAATCAAAGCATATGAAGCACTATTTTTTCATCTCTATTATAAAGGAGAAATTATGTTTCACCTGCAAAAACAATGTAAAGGTTTTGAAATATTTGATATTTATTTGATGGGTTATTATACTTGAAAAGGGAATTTTTATTTAGAGATTTGAATTATTTATGTGGCTCACCATTTTCTGTTTAGAAAATGAAGGGACATTAAATTAAATAGGTGAAATAAAATGCTGTGGAAGGGTCTTCCTCAGGTATATGTTTCATGAAACAAATTCCTTTATTTCTTACATTGCTTTTAACAGGTTGCTGCTAATATTTGCATTTTCCTTCTCAGCTGACCTCTTTCAAGATGCTCTGGCATTTGCTACATTTCTGGAAGAATAACTTTGTGCAATCAGAAGTCTGTGTGATCAGACAAAGCTTTCCAGCCATGCAGTTTTGTTGCTCTGATCCACACCTAATGACATGCCAGCTTACCTTAATATGACACCTGTATGAGAATTTAATCAGTCAGAAAGATGCAGAGAGAAAGACTTAGAAGTTGAATTATACTTAACAGTCAGGCAAATGGAAAAACTGCAGAGCAGACTAACACATTGTTTATGCTGTATTAGAATAAGTAAATGAGTTGAGCGATTGCTTTCAAGGCACCTAGAAATATTTCTGCAGCCTGTGTTCACAGTTTCTTCTTAAGTTTATTTATTATCAGAGAAAAAAATATAAAATGCATTTTGTTTTTAATTACTGACATCTCTTTCCTTGTTAAAAAAAAAAGGAAAGAAGGAAAACCACCTGTACAGCATCTATTGAATTTTACAAAGCAGAGAAGCAAGATTAAATCTGTACAGCAGATCTAAAGAAAAAGGAATAAATAACCTGAGGTAAGACCTCTGGAGACCAATTTAAATGGAAACTGAAAAGCAAAGGGTTCAATTGGCCTCCTATACATAAACATATCTTTGGATTTATTATAATTACTTTTAAAGCCAGAGAGGATCCCAAACTGATTTATGAACAGTGTAATAGCCTGGATTGAAATATCAGGATGGGTTATAAAAAGAAGAATATCATCCACACACAGTATTCATTTATGTTCCTGCTTGTGTGCATCAGTAATGATACAGTAAGTTTACAACATTTCTAAAAGCCTCAGGAAGTGTTTTGAAAACTAATGTGGAGAAAGGAGGAAAAGATGGACAACGAAGCATAAATACAAAACTCAGGAAAAAAAGATTTTAAAAGACTGTGGATATTTTATTATTATAGAATTTTATTTTTCTGAAGAATATTGAAGTTCATTCTCAAATCTCCAAATAGATGTCTCTGCAGTTCAGTTTCACCAACATCCAGAAAGTGTAGCCTTTTTATTCACATCAAATACTATCATTGTATCTACGGAGACGGCAAGGGCATCATTCTTAACCTTGTCTGACCAATGCATTAGATTACTCTCATAAAATCTCAGAAATACTGGACCTTTACGTAACAGCCTGCTTAAAAGCTGCTTCTATCTTAATGCAAGCTGAGTTCAAATAATCCTGTTTACAATGCATTTCCAATTGCCTATTTTTATTTCAAGTCTAGTAAAAATGTGATTTAGTTGATTTTTTCTTTTTTTTTTTTTGTCACATTGTAAAACAGAATGACCCTTGTAAAAATGCATTAGACATGCTTCTAAAAGAATTCACTCATCTGCATATACCCTGAGTCTCAATTAATTTTCTAAGAAATCTACTTCTCTGTTATAAGGTTGCATTTTATTTAAAATAAAAATTTGGGGAAAAAAAAAAGGGGGGGGGGGATGGATGGGGGAGAAAGGTATGAGAATGTTACCTTTTTTTCCTTTTTATTTTCCACTTCTTCATTTAACTCTTCTTTGTAACTTTCATACCTCCACTATATGAGTATCCATATCTGCTGAGATTGGTCTTAATCTTGGGCAGATGGAGGGAAAACCAGAGAAGGGTAAAGAGGAACATATGTGAGCATGTGTGTGAGAGAAAGACCATTGCAAAATTTCAAGTCAGTATGGACCATTCAAATGGATTTTCAGCACCTGCAGCTCCATTGAAGTGAATGGGAGTTCTGGGAGTTGCTAGGAAAACAAAAGAAACCTTAAAAAACTGGAAATGCACTAAAATATGAGATCTATTGTGTTTCAAATTAAATGACAATCTTCATAATTGCTTACAGAAATATTCTAATGTTTCATGAAGATAGTTGCTTATCTAGGAAACCGTGGTCTCTAATTTAGCCCTGTGGACTCTGCAAGTATTCCCTTTATTGTTCTCTGTATTTGAGGCAAGAATACACAATACATTTTTCTGAGGAAAAATAAAGCAGTTTAAAGAGCAATAATCATCCATCCTTAAAGCAGAGATGGCTGAGCTTCAGAAGTTAGTTTTGTAATTGCTCGTATAAATATATTAAACAAAATATATCCCCATTCTCAGGTTTTCTCTTGCATTTTTTTTTCATCTGTACATAACACAAATGCTATTCTAGAAGCAATGACTTAATGAATTAGAGGTTCTGCAATGTTAGTCGATCTAATTTAAATCCAGTAAATCCAGAGGTTCTGAAGGTATCTAAAAAATTAAGAAACACCTGTTTTCTCACAGAAAAAGTGATACTCACTGAATTTGTCTTTCTAGGTAATGGGCTGCTAAAGGGCATTCTGAAATAGGTTTTCAGTTATTTATAGTAAATATTTAAAGTTCTCCATTTTTATACAATTTTTGGGTGACAATTTAAGGGACTGAAGCTCTTATTTTTGATGTATAAAAAGCTGTCCAATTCAAAACATATACTTACAGGTCATTTGCTAATTCTGTCAAATCATGGAGGCTTCACAGCATTCAAACTCCCCTTCAGTGTTTACTTTGGGAGGATTCTCTGCTGTTCAGCCACCTCGGAGGACAGGGTCTTATTCTCAATTAAATGAATAAAAAGTTGAGTTTCTAGACTTAGTTATTCTCTCACATACCAGGAAAAAGGTATACCCTTCTCTATTTGTCAACTCTGGTGGTCACCATTGCTTTCCCTCTTCCTGCTTCATAGAATTGCACATCTAGCAAGGCAGTTGGCCCTTAGGACTTCTCTTAAAAAAGGGGTATCCAAATAGCAAGTCTTTCATCTCAACCATTTGCACATCTAAGTGATAATCATACGCTGGGATATACCTCAGGAGATTTACAACACATTGCACCCCTATACAGAGTGCATTTTGCCCAGTTTGTACCCTGTGCTGATTTCCAGATCCTGTGTCATAAAAATAAGCAGCATTATAATTTACTATGTTTATTACTGTAGAACTTACTCTCTTTAGCTGAGAACAAAGGCAGCCTTCAACTATAAGCTACCAAAAGACAAAATGAGAGTATGGTCTCTTGAAAAGCTTGCATAATTTAAGCCTACAACGATGTGATATAGCCATCGGAGTCCTTTCTGTGTGTAGACTGATATTTAAAGGAAAAAAAGAGTTTAGAATATCCTGACTGGGGACACTTACACTCAGTAGAGTTTGTCTCTGGATGAAAGAATAGTGTATGCATTTTGGTTAACATGTTCTTATCCTTCCCTATAACCAAATACACAAATGAACTCTCAAAGGCTGTGTTTATTTTTTACCATACAATGTTCATTAAAGGACAGCTTGTGACTATTGCAGTAGGCAGCTGGTAAAAGTGGGTTGAGTGACAGGCGAGTGTAAGTTTTACTGAGCAATGAGAGTAAAGATGGAAGTACTTGTCCCTCACACATTAGGGCTTGAATATAATCATACTCTTACTTTCACATTGGGAAAACAGCCTTTGTTACAATACTGAATTTAGAAGATAGGAAAGGGTAACTAACAGGTCAGTCTGCAATTTCTGTATCTTTTGTATAGTTGAGTATGTAACATTCCAGCTGGAAAATTATAACTAAGCAGCATTTGTCTCCAGCCTTTCTGTAAGTGTACAGATCTAGAGAGACACACACTAAGCACTGACATTTCTCTTCATTATGTAACCACTTTTTAAAATGTGTCTGAGCTTGAATGAGATGAACCTTTGCTGAACTATGTACCTGTATGTAGGTAGAACAATTTTGAACTACTTACTCCAAGGACAGCAGTTTGTTTACTAAAACTGTATTATCTGCTATTGATAACTACACTCCATCTCCTACTCTATCACTTTTATCATCACATGCATTTCTAAAGTGCTCATGGCCACACTGTATGCTCACTCTCCTTTTCCTTTACCTTCTTGTGATACAAGCAAGGATGATCTGCTTCTCATACTGTTGAAATGATGAATAGATCCAAATTATTTTCAGATTTCTAGAAATAATGAATAACAAATATTTTGCTTGACGTTAGAACTGAAGTGTGGAAGCATAAAATAAAAAGCTAATCCTTTGATTTTCCTCTTGAAACTAGTTTGTTTGGTAAACTGGTGACCTATAATTAGCATCCCAAACTTCAGCATATTCTCCTTGCCTTTTTATCATTTTGTCCTTCATATTTCATTCTGGAGTCTGCATTGGTGGGCTCAGTCCACAAATTGTCTTCTTTCTCTACCAGCTCCCAGCAGGTGTATAGGAAAGTAGGAAAGGTAAAGACAGGAAGGAGTAAAATTATCCCAAACAGCAACTAAGCATAGAATAGAATGGAATAAGATGGAATAGAATAGATTCTAGATTTCTAACTTTTTGCACATTCTAGTATCTATGACCTTGCAGAAACACAGTCTTTTGTTTAACTTAGCGCATGATACTAATCCAATTGATATATTAATGACCTTTAGGTTGAGAAAAAGTATGAACATATGAAGAATTAGGGACTTAATTTATTTTCCTGGAAATCTAGTAAGTTATAGATAAATAAGCTAGTAAAAAAATTTTAAAATACACAAAAAATATTTTCAAATATAGATTTGAAGTAGTCATTTGCAAAATTCCACTTAGGAGCAGCCTATGCCAATGAGAATTTGTTTTATGTCATGGTTTTCTGTACTGCTTATGAAAACGGGTTCAGTTTTTCAAAATATATTTTTGTTAATTTATACATTCATTTGATTTTCTCCTTATTGTTTTAAGAAAACTTATCTATCATATGAAAGTAAATGAGCAGTTACCTAGTTCTGGCTATATGGTTTCTGGATCATCCAAGTTTAGCTAAATTATACCTCACATAGAGTCAAGAATGCCTTATTTTGATTTTGGAGACTCAGTGTAAATATTTTGCTGATCTTCCAGACTGACATGCAATGTGATGACATGCACAGAGAACTTTTTGTTGTCTGAAATCCAGAAAGCTCTTCAGAGTTATTTTCTCCTTACGTGGCAGGTCTTAAAATATTCTTGGACTTAAATATTCCTGGAGAAGAGAAGGCTCTGGGGAGACCTTATTGCAGCCTTGCAGTACTATAGAGCGTACCTACAAGAAAGCTGCACAGGGAGTTTTTATGAGGACATGCAGTGATAGGACAAAGTATAATACATTTAAACTGAAAGAGGTTAGATTTAGATTAGATATAACGAAGAAATTCTTCAATACGAAGGTGTTGGGACACTGGAACAGATTGCCCAGAGAAGCTGTGGATGCCCCATCCCTGGAAGTGTTCAAGGCCAGGTTGGATGGGGCTTTGAGCAACTTGGTCTAGTGGCAGATTTCCCTGCCCATGGCAGAGGTATTGGAACTAGATGATCTTTAAGGTCCCTTCCAACCCAGACCATTTTATGTTTCTATGAAATATTAAATAATATTTAAAAGAATGTATATTAAGGCTATTCCTTATGACATTTCTGACATGCATCAGCTTCACACTCTATTAGCCTCTTTCTTTTCCTTAGCTTACTATCAGAAGACAGAAAATTAACACTAAGTGTAGTTACTTTAATAAATCAGAGATTGTGTGCAGTGGCTTGAACCCGAGAAATATATTTTTAGCTTTGTATATTTTTTGGGAGATTTTTAATGCACTTACTCTTAAATCCTTTTATTTTATATGAAATACATTTCACCTAATGATTGTTCTTTGAATGTTATTTGTGCATATGTGTCATTGCAGTAAAGACAGGAAAATTTTCCTGGGAAGGGCAAGTAAAATGGACAATATATTAAATGTAAAAAACCAGGAGCACTTCCAAATTATGCTTGACAAAATCAAAGGAAATAAAGAGAAGAGAAAAGCTATAGTAGCGTTAGAAAGAGCTCCCTATGTTTTATTATTATTGCCCACTTGAAATTTGCTTCATGTGAGTTCCACCCAAGGAAGCAGTTCGCAAAAAAAATAAAAAGGGAAAAAAACCTCCAACAAACAAATGACAAAATACCCAACAAAAAACCAAAGAAACAACCCAAGATTTATTGAATTATCTGTTAAAAATCTCTGCAAGATTACACAGATGTGTAAAGATTTTCTCAAAGACAAAAAAACTAAGTGGCCAACTAACAGAAACTCCCTAAATTGTATCAAAACTCAGTTTATATTCCCACAGATGTCTAACAAGCTGTGTATATGGTCTTGGATTATAGACTGGGAAAAATCAATAGCTTGCTGTCTCAAAGGCACCAATATAGATTATGAATCACAGCCAGGAAGTTGTCAGTGATCTTGGCTGCCAACAGTGCTTCAGTAAAGATATTTGCTAGCTCATATTCTTTTAATGTGCACATTTCATATATGAAACAGAACAGGTCACTTTTTGAGAAAAAAAGAAAAAAGAAGAAAAAAACCAAAAAAGGTAATTTTAGACAAAGCTATAGTAGATCACAAAATAAGAAGCATCTGATCTTATCTAAATAATAACATTTTTCCAGAAGGTTGGGGTTTTTTTGTGTGGTGGTTGGTGGGCCTTTTTTTGTTTGTTTGTTTGTTTGTTACCACCCCGCCTCCCGAAAAAAGACCTCCCTCCTACATTTTTCCCTGTTTATTCCACATATTATTTGTAATTGGTGAAACTAGTTTATACAGTTGTGGGAAATATCAAAAGAAATAGGAAGAATTCACTGAAGAAAAGTAATGGCAGGATATTTATCTATTATTCTTTGACAATCATACTGTAATACAGGAATATATGAGATCACCTCAAGGAACAGAGAGATTTTTAATGTGAGGTAGTGTCTTGAATTGGAGCTACATAAATTGTCCATGAACATGCCACACTGTCACTGCTTTTCAAAGTACTACATTTAGTAAAATTACAGAACTAGTAAATAGAGAGGATTTTGCCCCATTTCATTGTTTCCAGAAAATTTCAATTAAATAACAAGTGCAAAAAGAATTAAATTTCTTCTTGTACTAAAAGTATATTTTCGAGATACTTCTAAACCTCCCGTTAGGCATTTAAGCTACCTGCTTCAGATTTCCCACAAAATGCTCTCCGTGGACTATGTAGAGAATCGAGTCTAGAAGTTCTAAGTCTTCAATAGAATAAAGTAACTATTTCTATGACCTAAATAAAAAAAAAAACCCACAACAAAACAACAAAAAAACAAACAAAAAACCAAAAAAAGACAACCAAAAAAACCCCTCAGCTCTCCACCACATGACCATTTATTGCTACACTAGAGTGCTGTTTTGAGTGAAGGCTCTGGGGTTTGTCAAGTTATGACAACTACAAGAACTTGAACATGCCAATAAATCAACTTTGGGAAGATAAACCAAGTTAAGAGAAACCAGCTGTAGCATTTTAAGTGGCATGGGGAACAGCATGCAACCCAAAAGAAGTGATCCTATTTAGATAAAAAAATTCCCATAGGCTTCCTTATTTGGAGACAGTATAGATCTGGAGTGAGCGCATGGGGAAATTGGTACTACCTGTGCTATCCATATGCCTTCTGCTTTTTCTGCCTCTGGGATACCACATCACATTTGAGCCTCTTCTACAATGTTGCGAGGTAGAGATCAGGAGGTTTGTGAGAAAAGACAATGAAGAACATGTGAGTCCAAGTGCTTTACATCTTTCCATGATACATTTGCTGATTTCTCATTGAATACTTCTATAGCAACATAAGTGCCCTTGAGACCTCTTTGTTGTTGATGTTATGTGTTGTAAGGTGAAAACTTGACAGCATTGATTTCCAGAGTAAAGCTATCAGTAGAAAGTAAGGGATACTTGAAAAAACTGCCCTTGCAAGTGATTGATCCAAATATGAGAGAAATATTGCAGGACTATTTGTACTGTGGTTATCCAGTCCTAGAGAATTGCAGCTATGACAATCTTCACTGATGTTCAACTGGATCAAAACCAACAATAGATTTGAGTTGCGTTTTTGAGAAAGACACAGAAAAATGGTGATAGAAACTGGATATATCTGCATAATTTTTGCACTGCAGGAGATGGTAGCAAATCGAGTGAGAATAATTAATATTATGCAAATAAGATAACTTTTTTGAAAGTGAAGTTCAGACTACTTTTTTGCATTGGCCACATTCTTCAAGATCTTGGCCATCTTATGTTTTGCATCAACTAGTTTAGCTGAGAGTTTATTTCAGCGTCTCTTATGCTTTGACACTGTTTGAAATTATGACGATAAAAATCTTTCTGCATGTTTGGGCTTTTTTTAGGATTTTTTAAATCCTAAAAATGCAGTCTGAGGATTCCTCAAACTATTTAGCTTAAAGATAGGTTTAATTAACAGATTAGGCTGAAAAATGGTGTAGCAGGAATCAGAAGTGATGAAAACTTAAGTATTTCTTGAAGGAAACTTTAGAGTTCTTTAGATTAAACTGACAAGTAAACTGCTCATTTTCAACTTGTGAATAAGGACACACATCACTGCAACTAGGCCTTTTGCTCCAAACCAAATAAAATCAACTTTTAAAAAATGAAACCTACTTTTTTTATTTTCCTGAACCAAAAATGGTTATTTGTAAGTATTTAGACTACAAGCAGCATTCTTAGTGATAATTGCAAGCATTTAAGCTAAAAATTTATATTGACAGTCTCCTATTTATTACAAGATTTCAGGCTGCACAAGACCTCTGTTAACAAATTGTTATGGAAGTATTGCTGCACTTCACTTCTTTGCTAGTGAAACAAGGTTTACCATATAAATAGGTTATATGGCTTTCTGGCAGTCAGAAACTTTCCTCTTCAGCAATGTTCATGCCAAGACTAAACACTAGAGCCAACCCTGCCTGTTGCTGGGTCCTCTCCCACCCTGCACATGATCCAGGTCCACAGTTCCGTCCAGCCCGGCCCCCTCAGCCCCTATCTGAACTTTTAGTCAGGCCATTAGCAATGTCAGGGCTCCCTTAGATTATGGGTCTCCCACCCACGGACTATGGGGGTCCTCATGGCAGGTGGCAGGGCAGAACAGGGCAGGCTGGTGCCACCCCCCCCAGACAGAATGGCCAGAAAAGACAAAAAAACATGCATGATTAGCATATAGGTTGCCTGTGATTCACAGGCCTTTTACTTTGCAGACAGTGTCATTAGAGTTACACTATGTAAAATTTTTGCAGAGCTTGGGAAATACCTTGCTAAGAGACTTTCACTTCAACAGGACTTCATGGTTTTTTTGGAACATGAAAGGTAGTAACTAATAACTACAAACCTCCCCATCTTGCTATGAGTAATAATAACAAGACTTGCAGGTTTGAGAACACTGCTGGATCATCATTAACAGAGCTAATTAATGCAGAAAAAGCATCAGTGATTATACAGCTAGACTGAATTGCTTTCCCAATGAGCTAACAGTCTAAGGAACTGCCATTGCTAGTGATTCTCTCCCTTGATGATTGCAGAGCTGCTCACTAGATATGAGGTAGTAGAAAGCTGTCCATCCCTCAAGCACAGAGCTGTTAATCCTGAAATAAGTGCTACAGCCTAAGTAAGACTATTGAGACTCCATTCTCCTCAAGTTTCTGAATCTAGCACCTGTATGATTACTTTGGATGAACTGATGCCTCTTGGTATCAATAATACACTTTTTTTTTTTTTTCAGGACTTCAGTTCCTTCAAGTTGAGGGAGGAGACTGTATGGTAAAAAAGTAGCTGGAGCTTGGTAGAGTATGTGAATTCTGAATCACTCTCCTCATTTCCAAAACCATGAGAAAACCATTTGAAAGAAATAAACAAAATTTCTATGTAGTTTTTGATTAAAGAATGTTGCAGTAAGCATGAGTAAGCACTTCCAAATAGATAAAAGGCATAATGAGATTAACCATGAGCTATTCGGTTCTTTATTTTGAGATCTTTACATGCACAAGCAAACAGTCTTTCACTAACACAATACAGTGTTTTATTTCAAATTCACATATATTTGTCTATTTTATGGTAATGTTAAGGCTTCGTATTACTTCAGGAACTTAGCGTGCACAAATTGTCCGTCATATTCAAGATATACTTTATTATAGTCAAAGAAATGCACTGTATATTTACTTTCCCAGCAAATATGTTCTTAGGTGTACTTCAAGGTGTGAGACAGTTAACTATGAAACTAATTGAAGTGCACATCATGTCCAATGTAAATTTCTATTAATAACCAGGAAAGGAAGTAGATGGAAAATCGGATAAAATGCATCTTGGGTTCACCAAAGGCAGATCGTGCAGACTAACCCAATAGCTTTCTTGATAAGATAACTGATTGTCCAGACAAGGGAAACGCAGTAGATCTAATCTGTCTTGACTTCAGAATAGCTTTTGGTACAGAGCTACTTTCAAAATTATTCAAGATGGTAAGGATGGGAGTTAGTACAGAAGCTGTAAAGTGAAAATAGGTGTTTAGAGAACAAGTAAATAGAAGATGAACTGTTCTAAAAGGAAAAGTATTGTGCTGAAAGACAAGTTTTGTCAGAAACTAGTGCTGGGGCAAATCTTTTCATTGATGATTTTGATGCAAAATGCTTTCAAACATTTGTACACATTCTCAGCCTAAACAGTCTGGGAATACTTTATGTGCCTCTGGAGAATGATTAGGCCTTATGACTTTCAGTGCACACACAAAAGGAGCAGAAAATGAAGGTGTCTGTAGGAAGACAGAGAAGGAAGTTAAATGACAAGTTGGGTACATGGTTCTTCACGTGTGGCAGGTTTCTCTACATCTTACTAGATGGTGCAACCACAAGGCTGGTTATATCCAGCAGGGGGAAAAAAGAGTCCAACGGTGGGTGGAAAGTAATGATAGTATTGTGGTATGTTACCAAAATGACACTGTCTCAGCCCTCCTTTCTACTCCTTACTTTTCACATGAAATCATTCCAAGCCTTAACATTTTCTTTTGCCAGATTGTTTGCATGCATAAAGAGTTCTCCAATAATATCTTTGTACTCTAATTCACCCTTCAAATTTCCTTGAGTACTGCAGATCCTAGCAGGTGATGGGTAACTCTTGAAAACTTACTCTAAAATGAGATGAAGATGCGAAAGAATTAACCTTAGATTACCTGAAAAGAAGGCAAAAGGAGGAAATGCAGATTTTGTCTCTCTTTTCTCCATGATAATGTTTTTTGTTCATAATGACGTTTGTCTGGAAACCTCATTCAAAATTAAAATTTATGGAAAAGCTCTGTATGACACCAGAGAGTGTCTTTGCATAACAAGTTCTCCCTCTTTTACTATTTGTATGTCTGTGTCTACCTTGAGGGGAAAGGATGGAGGGACTGTACTTCATTTTCCCTGAATTTTTGAATAGTCTCCACATCAGAACTAAGCCTGAAGGATTAGGCAAGGTCCAAAAGGCCCAGATAAGGAGGCCAGATGCCAAAGATCTGTAAGAGTTCAAAGTCCAGTTAAAGACAAGAATGACAAATTTGTTTACTTTAAAACTGGGCAAGGGCAGACACGCCTATCAGTTATGAAATATAAGAACAGGTGGTTAAGAATGCAAGAAGTGCCCTGTGTTAATTTAAAGTAATTTAATAAGTATTAATTTGCAGCAGTGGTAATACAAGAGCCTGTTTAGGTGGACACCACAAACCTTGTTGCTCTCTGCAGTGAATATCCCTCAGAGTTCTCCAGCATCCACAGTTCCTGCATTAGTTTTATGTTCCTAGCCACTATCTTACTACCTTCTCACAGATCTGTTGTTCATGCATTTGTTTAATCTCCTTTTGCTTGTGCTGGATCTCTCTGCCACCACAACCAACTGTGGCAGGAGGTTCTCAAGTTTACTACTTGCTGTGCAAAAACCCCATTCTTTTCTATCTGTTTAAAGTTATCTCCCAAGTTTTATTTAATGCAACTTATTTTAAGTGTTCTGGGATTTTGTGAACAGCAGTTAGACACTCAGCCTTTGTGATTTGTAAATACATTTAAAGCTAGATACATGCATAGGTTTTGTGGAGTTTTAAGATCAATCTTCTTCTGGAAGAAACATGTCATTGTGTTTTTCATTGATATTACTTTAATGAATAGCAATGCCCAATAGTAATTCTTAAAGTCTGAGTCAGATAGTTGTTTAAGTTTATTCCAAAATTTTCTCTTCAGTATTTAAAGAGCTACCAGTTTACTTCACACATATCAAAAGATAAATTACAGCAAAACAGTTCATCTCTGGCACGTAAATGTCTAATTTTACTAGCAAACCTTTTTGTAGCAGAAGCAAAACCATTCTATGTTAATTAACCCAAGAAGATGCAATTGAACAGTCCATATCACTTTGACCAGGATTGGAGTGTAAAGGATTAATTGAGACAGTTAAATGCAATAACTGAAAAGTACTCTCACACATATGTATTGTTGGGTAGCATCAATGCAGAGATTTGGTGTACATGGTCTCATTCATAAACAACAGATATCTCTCAAATGTTTTCAGCAGCTCAAAATGCAACCTCAAGAGTACCAAGAACTGTCCTGGAGAATGACCTATCCTCTCATGGTCATAGGAGGTGTCCTCAAAGGAGGTTGATAGGACTGTAAGCAGAAATGTCAACTATTATTTATTGAAAAATATGCCTTCATTCTACCTGGATTTTAGTTTAATATATTTCAGGAGTACTGAGCTTGCTTCATATTCTCGTACCACTTTCCTATTACTATACATTGATCTATATAATACAGTTTCATTTTGTATGTGACAAATGAAAAAGACACATCAGTACTGATCGTAGAGGTATTTGTAACTCTGCAAAGATATAGATTGATTCTTTTTAACTTTTTTATATCTTTATGGAATAGTAAGTTGATTATTAGATCATAATTGCCAGTTTCCATCTCTATGACTAAATTCCCTATGTAATAATAGATAAATACTAGCTTAATAGACCCAAACAAGTCATGGCTCTACTCATGCATAATGCTACAACTGCCATTCCACAATGTTCCACTTCTTGTTATCATAACAATTGCTATTGATTTATTGAGCTTTTTCATAGCCAATGGTTAGCCTTCTAAACCATGCCAATGAAAATTGTGTACACCCACATTAGAACAGGAAGAAAGGTTATTGAAACAAAAATCTACTAAGGAAATAAACAATTTAACAATTTTTCCTCTGTATGAATGCACTTTTATAAGGCTTGTACTAATCCAGTATAACACTTATTAGTGTTTAAAAAGGAAACCTCAGTGGTTCTCAAATGTTTGTTATAAACTCACTTCTATTTTTCTCAGATGACTCAAAAATTACTTACTGTTATGATCAGTCAGGACAATTTAATAAAGAAATATGATATTTGTTTTCAGTATTCAAACACACAATCTCTGACTTTAAATATGAGGTTACTTTTTTTTTTTAATTTGACTGGGAAGAAATCTTTCATTTTTTATTAGATGTTTTAGAGGATTAAAACTTTTCTCTGGGATCTTCCTATTTTTAGCTAGGGCAGTGTTTATTATCTTTGCACACTTCTTAAGATATGCAATGTTTCACAGAAATCTGGAAAAACAAAGTCTCTGTTCACAGAATTTTGCAGACTTCCATGCAAGGCTTAACGAAATAAGCCACTGAGCAGTAAAGGAAGGAAATATTTGCAAAATCATAGAACCATAGAATGTTCTGAGTTGGAAGGGACCCATAAGGATCATCGAGTCCAACTCCTGTCCCCGCATATGATAACCCCAAAATTCACACCATGTGTCTGAGGGTGTTGTCCAGTCTCTTCTTGAACACTGTCAGGCTTGGGGCCGTGACACTTCCCTGGGGAGCCTGTTCCAGTGCTCCACTATCCTCTGGGTGAAGAACCTTTTCCTAATGTCCAACCTAAACCTCCCCTGGCACATCTTCCTGCCATTCCCTCAGGTTTTGTCATTGGTCACCAGGAAGAACAGACAAGCGCCTGCCCCTCCTCCCCTTGTGAAGAAGCCATGGACTGAGGTGAGGTCTCCTCTTCTTCAGGCTGAACAAACCAAGTGACTTTAGCCGCTCCTCATATGGCAAAACTATAAACTCTTCACCAACTTCATGGCCTTCCTCTGGACACGCTCCAGTAGCTTTATATACTTATCATATGTTTGTAACACGAAGAGTTTCTCTTAAACAGCGACAAAATGGCAACGATATTGGTATTTTAAAAGTATCAATATTTACTGCAGCACCAAATTTGACTTTATTTCTTCAGATATTTACTATCGTAAATGTGGGACACTGAAAAATAACATGAGATAGTCAGGTTTTGTTCAGTGATCATTACAGGTATTTTTAGGATGACCAGTAAACATATAACATGCTGCTAGTCTCACTCCTTTTAATACATAAAAAGTTGCATGGGTTATAGTCTTAGTGGAAGACATCAAGAGAAAGCACACAAAAAAGTAGCTAATTTAGAATGATTAGAAGATGTCCTTCTAGTCTGATAGTAAAGTACCTTCATTCAGGCAAGGTAGAGAAGTTCACAAAAAATACGTACAGCCTATCTATTATTTAAACAAATATTATTTCAGACTCCAGCACTTTAACACAGCCATTCTAATATGAAAACATCACACAATATAGCACTGAAATGTTGTCTTATCAATCTGGTACATAACTTTCAGATGTCCATATAGAGTATTGTTGTATTTTTCAAATCACTTTAATGACCCTGCCCCAGATATCTAAAGGACTAACCATTTATTCTCCTAAAATGGTGAATTAAAAAAAAAAAAAAAAGAAATCTTATCAGTTACCCTGCTACCACTTCCATCAACGAATCTACAACTCAGAGAATTTGTGATCCTATTAAAGAGAGCAAACAAACGAGAAAACCTAAGAACTCCTTGAAATAAATTGTTATTGAAGAATATATTCGTTTATATCAAATGTACATTGTTTTAATGATTACTTTTTCCTGGAAGACACATATTGAGTATATGCTTATGACATTACATAGAACTAAATATATGTATGCCACTTAACATAGCTAAGTCAGAGTAGTTATAAGAACTTGATATGTTTTTTAAAACACATGCAAACCATTGTACCGGGTTTGCAGCGCAAGTCACTGGCAGAGAGAAACTGTTATGAACTGGCCACAACCCCCATTCTCCATACTGCCTGGACCACTTGGAGTAAGTGGGGAGGAGGTTGAAGAGTTGGGAATGAAGGAATGAAGTTGAGTTTGGGAAGACAGGAGTGGGATGTGGAAGGTGTTTTTAGTTTTGTCTTTGTTCCCCACCACCCAAGTCTATGTTTAATTAGCAATAAATTATATTAATTTTCCACAAGTCAAGTGTGTTTTGACAATGACAGAAATTGGTAACTGTTCTTCCTATCTTGATGCATGAGTTTTTCCATCTTATTTTTTCCTCCCTGCTCTGTTGAGGAGGGAGAGCAAGAGAGCATCTGGGTGGGCATCCAGCAGCCAGTCAAGGTCAACACACCACAACTACTCAGGTTAATTCCATGTGAATGAGTTATTATGGCTTCCAAATGCAGCAGTGATACATAGCCACATAGTGGCATGAACTCTGTGAGGAGCTTTGTAGTCTTAACTCTTGCTATTTGAGTTCCTTGCCTTTGTGTATTTCATTCTAATGCCTTGCATAAAATGGGAATCAAATCAGGGGTGCTTTTTAACAATGCCTTGAGCATTTTCATTGCCCTTTCTCAAATTAAGAAATTATATTTTTTATTTTGTTTTAAAATGGCAGAATTGTGACTTGATAGATTTATTTAAAAGATTTAAATCAAGATCTTGCAATTTCATGTGGTAGCTCTTTGAGGTTTTTACAATGACATCATGCAATGTGATTTGATTTTAGTTCATTAAACTGCTAGTGCTTTGCTTCTGCTTTAGGTGCTTGAAATTTCTTCTGAGTTTTCTTACTTCACTGGTGATCCTGTCATCTTTTTTCCCATTCAGCATTGACGCACCCATTGAAAACTGAAGCAAGATGTTAATTTAGTTTGTAGGACAGATATAGATTTCTTTTTTCAATATAGATTCAGTACCACGATTGTATTTTGTTCTCTTTTAATTCAAATGGCTAAATAACTGTTCACGTTTTTTATTTTATTTCACGTGCAAGATCCAACATCGCTTGCATAGGACAGTTTTTATGTTAAACCTGTGCGTCCTGATGTTTTGAACTTTCCTCTTATTTTATTCTTTGTTCATTCTCTACTTCCTTATGATAGCAATCTTGACATGACTGGTCTCCAGTTAGGTTCAGACCTATGTCCTTTCTTTTTCTTCCCTTGCTTATGACTCAGACTTAGCCTGTCCGAGTACATGATGCATATTCAGAGTCTGTCAGACAATCCTTGTCTGAAAGTCACTATTTTTCTCCATGAAGGAAGCTTTTAGGCAAAGCAGGACACGAAATCTGCCACTTACATGTTTCCATTGGCTGCTATCTCGCTCTCAAAAAAAAGGTGCAAATATAGGAGAAGCTAAGAGTAACCTTTAGCTACAATGAATAAGGAATACTGTTACTATTAATATCCTGAGGGTAGAAAGATCAAGGTTCCTCCATATCCTAAAGAACTTCAAGTAAACCACCTATGTATTTGTACTGCAAATGGAAGAAAATTTGCTTAGAACATTCACAATGTTAATGCTATATCTTAGATACGTCAGGAACTGACGGATTGGTAACAATTAATACAAAAATTCCTGAGGTGATTTGCAAAATGATGGAGTATCTTAAACACATCTGCTTTTTTTCTTACTCCATGATTTTGAATATTTTGGGCAGAAATTGAATCTTCATACCCCAAGTAGCTTGCCAGGTATTTTTTATCATGTTTAGTTTGGAATATGAGCAGATTAGGGCATTTGTTTCATGCATTATAAAAGCGACTTTTATAACTGGATCATTTTATAACCCGCATAATGGTGGTGTGTCTACAAATCAGAATATAGTCCCCTGACTGAGGAAAAGAAAGAATTTAAGAAAAAGAAGTAGCATAAGGATTTTTACACAGCTTAGCAATTCAAACATTAAAGGCAAAAAGCCTTTTAAATTTAGGAACATGAATCTGGGAGGTATAGCTGAGATCATCAATTTCAGGCCTCTGGTATTCCAGGAAGCCACATCATATAATCTTTTTCATAACCTTATTAAACTCCATTTAAAATGCAGTTCATTATTTTTGTCACCACTCCTGCTCCAGACCTCACTGTACCGATAGTTGGAAACTTTCCTGATTGCAGCTACTGAGTGTAGCTGAACACTAGACATAGAGATAGACAAAAAGTTTCTTATTTTTCTCCAAATCTCTAAATAACTGTTAGAGTTCAGTGGGACTGGGCATGATGAATGTTGAGCAGGCACTGCTCAATAATCAAGTATGGCACAGCATATTCTATCTGCTTATTGGTAAGGATAAAATTTAAAAATTTTCCTTGTAAGAACTTAACATTTTCTGAACTGTATAAATACACTGTTAATCGATCTAATTCTGAGTATAAGAGTTTGAGTTGTTTAGTTTTAAACCTTCAGAATTAGACAACATTAGAGACAAAGCCAGAATCACCACAAAATTAGAACAATTAACATGCGCAAAACTTCATATGCATGACTTAAGCTGATTACTGAAAAAGAAGGCTCTGTCAGAAAAGTAAATCTGAGTTTTTCTTGATATGGATGGAACAAGTGAAGGACCTTATCTCCAAGTTTTCTCCAGGCTTCTTCTTCTATAGATGGGTTCAAGGGTGTAGTATTAGAAATTATATCCTATCAACTGGTCAAACAGATAAGATGACATTTTTATTTTTATCAGCAAAACCCTTATTGCTCATGAAAGAGTATATCTTTCAGCACAGTTCCTCCACCACACTATTGTTCAGGTTACCAAGCTGTGTGTATATTCCTTGTCTGTTTGCCCCCCAGGACATCCTTGAAAATGAGACATGTTGTTTTAAGGCCACAAGGGTTTTATCCATGTGTAAAAAATTAAATAAAATAAATTCAGAACAAATACAGCATTAATATTTTATACGTATGTTACTTTAATATTGCATCAGTAGCAAATTAGAATCCAAGCCGAGATTTTCATGTTTTGAATATTAACTGCTGAAGTTTCATCAGTAGCCTTAGGAGGGTTGGTTGGATCTTAACGAATCGTGACAGAAATTATGGTTGGTGTTCACACAAAGTGTGAAGTGTCTGTTTGAAAACTGCAATAAAGTGATGTCAGAGAAGGAAACTGTCTGCCTGATCTCTAATCAACAACAGTAAAAGCAGGCCTGGTGCTGCACACTTACTAAATCTCTCTATACTTTTTCAGAGTGCAAAAAATAAAAGTACTGGGATGCATTAGGCACACTCTTGAATGATCATTACCCTGAGGGGAACAGAGATATGCCTATCTCACATAGAATCTCCACTGTTTGATGTAATATTGCCTCATGTATATTGGCCAGATCTTGCAATATGTTTATCAAACTAGTAATCTACACTCCTCCAAGCAGTCTCATTAAGTGCACTAGAAAAAGTTTAGTGAATAATAATTTGCATTCAGGAACATTTGCAGGAGGATATAAAAAAATCTATATATTGAGATTTGCATCTCTTGTCCAAGATGTCACTCCAGAAACACTTTCAGTGACAATTCTTGGTCCCACAACATGGAAAAAACCCCTAAAATCAGTTAATTAGTTTGTACATATTGATGGCTGAAAATCAACATTTGCAGAGGTTTGTTATACAATTTGAAATAAATCAGTAACACAAATGAAAATATTTTTCAACAATATAGAGAACGGGAAAAGCATATTTTTTTAAATTTTAAAGAACGTCTCAACTCAAATCTTGTAATTCTTCATAAACAGATAGAGCCATGTTAACAAAGTCTTTCACTCTAACTGAAGATTATATTGGATAAATACCTCCTGTATAAGAACTCTTTACCTTATTAGGAATAAGATAAAATAAATATATTTAAAATGGGCAAACCTAGGCTTATTTTTTTTTTTCAATGTGGAAAATTTAAGTAGAAAAATAATTACTGACTGTTACAGCCAATGTAGTTGTAGAAATGATCAGAGTGTCTGTGATAACAGTCTGGGATACTGCAAGAACATAGGCAAGGCAGAACATGGTGTAGTTACAAAGGGGGAAATGTCACCCAAAAGAAAATCAGCTGCATCACTCAGCACGTGTCTTCTGCACATTTTTCAATAGTTTTTCTTGTCCTTAAAATATAACGTTCAGTTCTATATTTAACATCTTGTTTTCATGGGGCGCACTGCTGAATTATCCCTAGCAGTTGTTCCCTGCCTGTCTTGGGAGATCAGGGACTGAACCATGACTCAGAGAGTCACAATATAGTCCCTGATTACCCCTTGCTCCAGGAAGAAAATAAACTGCATTAGCCTTTTACCTGGTACAGATGATTTCTTCTCTCTGCACCAGCCAGGCTGTGCTGGTCAGTATGTCGGGGCAAGGGTCATAGCCAGACATTACTCACTCCCCATGCATCTGCAAAGGAGTGGGAATAGCTGCCTTGTAGAGGCCATTCACCCTTTTGTAATGCAATCTGCACTCAGAGTAAATTGCACTGTGTAAGAGGGCACTTTAAGCTTCTCTCTAGGAGAGAGGTGTATATGACAAACTCCATTCTTGTCCTGTATCTATAGTATGTGTTTAGGCAAATGACTTTGAAGCGTCAAAGCTGCTTATATTGATCTTTAATCCCTGATCTACTGCAGTAGAAGAACATGATATAATGGCCCACATTTCCTAGAGAGCTGTCTTTGCAATGTGATGCTATGGAGGTACAGCGGTTAGCACCTCACAAGGTTTAGTCCATGTATGAATAACTGTGACATTTCTGGGCATGGCCAGAAATGATCTGACTGCCTATTTTCCCTGTGTTGATTTTACATGCACTGCTTCTTATGGTCAGTGTACTCTTGTTTGTTTATTGGAAAAAGAAAATTGGGGTAACTAAGGAAAAAAAAATCTAGATCATGATGGTAAGGAAAATGCTCTCTCACCTATAAGCTGGCTAGGAAAAGAAGCATGTGGGAAAGGCACTCTCTATTTGCCTCTTGTACTTTTGCATGCACAAATCAAGAGCACTTTTAAAGTGAAAAATCACATAATATCTATCGCCTTCATTTCTGCAACAAAGAGAATCAGCGACCCAGTTGTTGACCAGTTCAATTTTGCCCTTTTGGCAGATTGCCTCTTGCTCCAGGAAAGTGTAAACCTGGAGAGTGAAAATTCAAGAAAAGTGAAAAATATCATGCACTATGTCAGAAGCCATTATTTCTTTGAAGTTCAGTTTGTTGTCTGCTGTCATGGGACTGCCTTCAAAGAGTGCATGGAATATTTAAAAAACAAAGTGAGAAAGCAGGCAGCACTTTCCTGTTACAGTCTACAGATATTTTGACACTTCGAACACTCATCATGGGTTTCCCAGGTGCTTGATGTTACATAATTTGTCATGATGTCTGCTGTGAGTGCCCCTGGACTTCATGTCTTACTATCCTCCACTCTCTTTTTCTGGCACTTAAGGGGGAATATGTGTCATCAAGGGGGTATATTGTGCCAATAATTCAGTATTTTCACAAAGAAAGATTTTATCTAGAAAGAACGGCATTCATTCACTCTAATAAACAAACGAAGGCAAGTTTGTCTGAGAAGGCTGTTATTGAACAAGCACAATCAACTTGGAAAGAGGACTTCAAGCAAAATGAGAAAATTTAGAGAGTATATATATTTATTTTTGCTAACTTCGTCAATAATGACAGTGCTATGTTCGTTGTCACAAGACTGATACAGTGCAATGCAAAGGATTTTTTAAATGCTTTCAGATGATTGAGTTACTAGGAGTATTCTGAGGTTTGTTGTACATATAAAAAAGGGAATAATATAGTGATTAAAACAAAGAAAAGTATAGTGAAGTGAGTATAGTTAGAAAAGTATAGTTAAGAGAGAGGGAAAGAAGAACCTTCTTGGGGAAAAAAAAAAAAAAGAAAAAAAAAAAGAAAAATATGAGCTATACATGGCTCTAGTAGATAGTCCAGATTTGATCATTACTCATGCAAGTGCCTGTTATTGCCTTCATAGGAAGTTTTTTGACTCAGTAACTAGCAACAGAAAGATAAGGTATTCAGAAGCAATTCTCCCTGAAATGTCATATATATTCTGTTTTCTACTCCTGCTTTGAGAATTTTAGAGCCTTATGGTGTGTGGAAGATCTCACTCTGAAATAAACAGTGATAGATCCCTACCTGGAGGAAATTAGTCATAGATAGAAAGTAAATGCCACGGAAAGCCTAATTCCGACTCTAGAAAGATCTAAAACTCTCCAGCTGTGCCTTTGCTCAGCCTGTGGCTCCCTCTGTGCTGATGTTATGGTGCAATGTATGCTGAGGAAGCTCAGCTGAGCTGCTGGGCAACTTCAGGAGATCCCAGAAGGGAGCTGGTCATTTTGAAGTTCGTTCTTCAGCTTAGAATGTTTTAAATTACACAAAGAAGGGTACTTGTCCAAGAAGTAGCAGTCCCAAATTTTATCCCATCCTTATTCTAACAGAGTTGGAAACTTCCTACTCCTTGTTTTTTAAACAAAAAAACAGTCTAATGCAAAATATTATACACATGCACACAAATGACTGAGGGAGCAGTAGCCAGAATCAAGGTCTTTTAAGTCAGAGCATTGCAAGGGGACAAAATTGTGTCATGTTTACGTCCATCACAGATGTGATGTGAGATCAACCATTTCATGCCTTGTGCTTGCTAGTGCCTGGCTACAGACAATTCCTGAAGAAGTGATCTCTTATTTACAGTAGATGGAGTGATGTCTACTTTTGTGTTCGAGCATTTGTATTTTAGGCTTTTGGCTGCATAAACTACTTAAAGTAGGAAGTTTGTATTTAGCTGCCTAAATGTTTGCCAATTTTCAGGGTTTCTCTTAGTAGGTCTTTGCTACCTCACTTCATAGTGGAAAATTTTTTGAATTTTTAATAATGTGAAAAGTCTACTAACATTTCTTTGCGATTTCAGAAGAGCTCTGTCTCTGTTGCTATGGAAGTCGGAATCAAAATCAACAATTCGATGGGAAGACTTTGTGATAGTGTTTGTCCTGGAGCCAATGTTGCAAGTTTGACTGTATTTATTTGAAACATCTTGACTTTAAAAGGAGAAATGACTGGTTCATGAACAAATTATAAATCCCACAAGAGTTACATATTTAGCTAATGATCATTTTTTCCTACTGCTTGTTTAACCACTAAAATCATAACCTTGCTTATAACCTCAGTAATTTCTATAATAACTATATAGAGGATTAGGACAGGACATTGGGTAGGGAATAATCAGTAGGAAACTACAAAACAGTCTGTGGTTTTGCTGATGTTTCTTTTAACAAAAGAGCAGAGTGGCAGGAAAAGAGAAAATAAATAAAAGATAAGGAGAATTATCTGTAAATAAAACGCTTTCCTAAAATTTTCCTAAGGTTCTAATCTTCTTTAGTTTGACCCAGACAACATCAGAAGAGCTTCATCATATTGAAGAAGGAAACCTATTTCACACCTCCACTAATCTTGGAGAGCTTCCTCAAAGACCCTATACAGAATTAACTTAACCCTTTGGGCCTGAATTCTGCATCTTGCAAAGTTAATGAGATCAATGGGACATGTGTGAATGGATCTGTTTGCAAGGTCCTGGCTTTAAATTAACTTCCAGACCTCATTTGTTTCCTGATGGCTTCTTAAGGGACATCATGAGCTGGAAAAATAAACATAGGACTGGAAGGCATAGGAACTTAGTACTGCAGGGTGGCTTGGCCACTGCAACCACTTCCTCCTGACTGCATTATAAATGTGTAGCTTG
Organism: Caloenas nicobarica; assembly: GCF_036013445.1. NCBI lineage: Eukaryota > Metazoa > Chordata > Aves > Columbiformes > Columbidae > Caloenas > Caloenas nicobarica. Next base: position 133,080,990 of record NC_088246.1, on the reverse strand, counting down.
TGAAGCACCTAGGTATAAAACTTTGACATATGTTCCAATTTTTCTTGGGAAAAAAAAAAATCAGACTTTTTGTAAAAGCGAAGAAATCCCATGTTTTAGTCCTGGCTCTAATCAGCAGCATACTGGTGTTTCACTTTGGTGTAAACAGATTTTAACCAGGTGTCATGAGTCTTCTCCTGTACATTCCCACTGCATTAACACATAAAACCCATGTCTTTATTTGCGGGACACATGCAGTGGAAGAGAGACTGTTATCCTGATTTAATGTTTTCCTTTCTTTGCAGACCTGCACCTATCAGATCAAAAAGGAAAATATAACTGTTTCCTTTCTGTCATTTAATTTTTCCTGTTAGGCACAGTTACTTTTTAGAAGAGGTTCTGTCTTTTCATTAATATTTGGAAGTACCAGCCCCAAAGAAACAAAATATAATGGCTATAACTGAAATATACTATCTTCCAACTTATCGAGTAACAGTCCTAATAATTTGCTGTAAAATATACATAATGAAATCAGACAACAAGAACAGAATATTTAAAATGTGTGACTAATCTAATTCATTAAGTGATGCACATTTGATATTTTCAGTTGGTTGGTAATATACAAACAAGCTGTGTATTTGTCTGTCCTGAGTTATGTGCAGTTATGAACCTGCTAGGTTCAAAATGATAGGACTAATGATAGAACAAGTACAGAAGCTCAGTAAATCATGTATCTTGCCCTATAGTTGCCATAGTTCATCTTTGCTTACTTTAATGAAAGCACACTGTCTAAGAAAACACGTAGCAGAAGCATATTTTCAATGTATTGTCAGTCCTAAATTACATCTCTGTGAAAGTAGCACTAGTCATGTCATGCCATTTTACTCAGACAAGGACTCACGACTGCACTGCCCACAGCAGAGTCACATTTCACCTGTCCTTCTGCGGCCTGCACTATATTGACAGGATCTGTGACAAGAAGCTGAACAGATTTGTTGTTCTCAGGTTGACGGGCTTGTATTTGTACTGGTCCCATCTTCTGTTGGCAGCAGGCTCTGCCATAGATGTGGCTACAGGAGAACACCATTATTCTCTAGTATCCTTAAGATCGTGTTACCCAGGTAATCTTCTTGTCTTTCTTCTCCTGAACTGTTGGGACAGTTCCAGGAAAAGCAAGAGGTGCTGAATTACTATTTTTGTTATTGTGCAGAACTGAAACTCTACTCCAAACCTTCTTTATTATCTCCTCAAGCCTTCAAGCCTAATTGACAGCAAATCTTTATATCTTGATTTGTTCCCATTAGAAGTCCTTGTGCCCTTGAATAAACAGGTAAGATAATAACTTTAATTACCGCTATAATTAGGTGTATCTGAAACACCTGTGCTTTGGCATGAGAAAAAAGGCCTAAACTGAACTTTCTTCTCTGCAACATTGATGCGTATGTTTTCTTAATACCATTTGTTCGGCAAGTAAAGGCACCCAAAGTAGACATGGCAGCTTAAGTTTAAAAGCAGAAAAAAAAAAAAAAAGATGTTTGAATTGCTGTTAAATGAACATATTTATTACTATAACAAAGTGAGAAGATATCTTCATGTAGAAGCAATAAAATCTATGGCACAATTTAAAAGTCCATAGCCTCTTTGCACTAACAATCTTTAAAGAAACCAAACAAAAATAAATGAATCAATAGAATAACATAGCAGGGTACTTCATAGGGCATAATGTCTTCTGCATTTGTTTTGTTTCTGTTAGCAAGATCCTATACTGCGTTAAATATACACCAAACAAACAAACAAACCAAACCCAAAACCACCACCACCACCAAACAAAAAACAAACAATCATAAATATATAATGTATATGCATACATATAGGCATATGTATAAAATTAAAATTATGTGTGTAATGTACAGTGTATGTGTATGTCTACAATTTGGCTTGCAACCAGTAAGTTTAGCACTTTTATTTTCCATCTCAACTGGTGATGAAAAGCAAAATAAAAAGGATTTTTTAAATGTGTATGAGTAAACATAACTTTTAAAAAGGAACAGAGCGATCATAGAAAACAAGAGTAAATAGCTCACTTTTGGCTGAAACTTTAGATCCCTTTGAAATAATATTCAAATGCTAATTGAAGTAGATATCCTGAGAATGCATAGTCAGACATACCATCTTCACATCAGAAAACAAGAAGGCAGTTAATTCATAGTCACAAGTAGAAAGTTACATTTCAATAATGTTAGGAAATGCTGCTGTTAAGGAAAACAATGAAATTCAAGGTTGAGTGTCTGAATTAACATATTTCAGTATTTGGCACCCAAGGAAAATAAGACTGATTTTAGGGACTATGGAGTAGACCCAGTATCCAAGACACTACGTAGACTCTGGAAATATGCTTTTGGAGTCCAATTAAAATATTTGGATTTTGTTTGGAACCTCTTTGAGTTCTAATTGGTGCAGTTAATTGGAACAACTTGGCCACAACATGTCTGACAATCACATCTCCACACTGAAAGGGCTGGGCATGCTGAAACCAGAGACATTTTTCAATGAGATAATGTTATAGTCATGTTCACTATTGCATTGCAATATGTTTTTTGGGAACCAAAGGGAGTACTTTAAAAGTTGAAATTCAAGTGAAAACTGCAGTTTTGTTTCAATTGGGAAACTGAAAAAGAATTTCTAAAGAGGTCTGGATATGTCTCACATAAACATTATAATCTGTAAGAAATGTGATGATTTTCAGAAGAAGATGGTTACCTCTTTTCTAAAAAGGAAGGCTGCTTCTGTGCATCAAGCTTAGCATTCCAAGCCAATATTCACTTTTGAAAATTTTGACCTGCATACTTCCCTAACATAAATTTTCGTTAGAAGTGATTAGTCTAGTTACCAGAAAACTGTCAGGCAATCAAAAAGAGGGGAAGTGGTCTATGTGACTGTGATTTCAGAGAAGTAAGACAGAATCTAAATAATCTGTCTATTAAAATATGTTCCACACTATAAAAGATTGAAAACCTACCATAAACCAAGGCACAATAGAGGGATGATATGGGATAACTGACTTTCCATTAACCACACTTTTGTTTTTCTTTAAATAAATAAAAGACTTGAGTCTCTAATGGTGTCTAATATGTACTTTCCTTGAGCAGTAAATATCCATAAAATCAGTCACTATGACTGGAAAAATAGCTTATCTGTAGGTAAGGAGTATTTTCTAAAGTAATTTCTTAGGAATTTTTATTAGATATCTAGGTATATGTTACTATAAGAGAGATACCAGGCATTTAAATATCTGAACTTCAAAAAAAGTTCTAGTGTTCATAAAACAGGTGAAGCAAAGATTGGGATATCTGAGGAAAGATGTTTGGAAGCTGCAAACAAGACCTCAAAGGAGCTTTATTCTTTATTCCACTGAATCACAGCAAAGCATAATACAACTTAAAGTTTTTCTCTTTTTCTAGAGCTCTTGCTCCAATTATTTCAGTGTTGTTGGGAGATAACAAGGATGCAGAGTGTGTATGACATTAGTCTGAAGCAGACTATTGAATGTTTCCCAGATTTGTATTGATATTCTTGGCAAACTCTAGGATCTTGAAGGGATAAGAGGGAAGAAAATCCAAAAAGCAGTGTTGCTGTTATTTCTTTGTTTTCCTTCCAAAGGAAAAGATTTGTAGATCAAAATTTGTACTGCTTTAATATGTGCCTGTTGGTTCCTTTTAATTCTGTTTTCTAGCTGTTTCTGCCTTTATGTTAATTTCTAAACTAATCGAGAACTACAACAAAAAGGTGGTTCATCTATTCAGTGATACAACAACACTTTTTCATTACATAAATACTGCAAAACAGAAAGTAACAGAATTTCTGCAAATAGTCCTGTATGAACCTAAGCACAAAATAATGTATTAAATAGCTCTATTTTTCTTATGTGGGAGACAAATTCGTATGTACCTTTGTAGCAGAGTCAGCTGACATGACAGTTGCTGTCCATGTAACCTTGCTGCTCAGAAAGCATAATAAGTTATTTCAATCATGGTACAAAAGAATCATCAGGCTTGATACGTGCGGGTGAAGCATGGTCTGGTATAGGTTAGATCATTAATCCAAGACTGTGATGCCCAATATTTGGGATCTAGTCTAGGGCATTCCTGCTACTTTTCCAGGCCAGGAACAGGCTGCCACAACATTTCAGTCCTCAAAGCTTATGCCCTTGTCACTACTGCATGGCAGACTAAAGCTCTGAGCCAAACAAACAAACAAACACTGTCTTTTGAAACAATCTTCATTTTAATACAAATATGCACGGGAATAAATCAAGAGAAAATATAACATCAAGAAAACTGAAAGACTAGCAAATAATTTTCCACCATGACTAACAGTTTGACACAAGTATTTCAAGTACAAATGCCTTCATCAATTAATTCTGCTTTTGTTGTTGTTGTTGTTGTTGTTGTGTTGTGGGTTTTTTTTAAGCAGTGCTACATATACTAGTTTAAATAACGCATTTATTCTTGAAAATGTATTTCAAAGGCTGAAATTTGCCATATAGTATCTTCCTAATAGTAGAAGATGCAAAAAAAAAAAGTATCGCCCTTAACATGAAAGACATTATTTTTCATCATTTAGGTCACAAATTTAATGCGTTTTAACATTAAGCTTTCTGAATTTTGTGATCCATTGTAAGAAACTCCTTTTGCAAAGAAAGGTAACTCTATCTGGCATTCACAGCCCAGCATGACTCCAGCATTTAAGCAAGCAACGACTCCTAATAGCTTAGTTTTTCAACTGCAAGTAGAATACAGGCTAATTGCAACAAAGCCCCTCAGTTTAGTAAAACTTGAATCTCCTGACCGGTCAGACAAATCCATTAGGATTTTATTGGGTCCTAAAAAGAGTTATGTGATTCCCTAGGATCCAATCCTTGTCAATCAGGCATGGTAAATTGGATTCTTGAATAGGGATATCCCTAAGGGAGAGAAGATGTTATCTAGATCAGATGCAGTGATTTTTCGACTCTGTGCTCACTAGGTTCTGTTCTCTCTTTAGTGAACCAATAAAACCATAATAAGTATTGATTAACCCATTACTGAGCATTATCCACTGGCTTCTGCCTGACTGTATTTAAACACAACCCAGTGCCTCTCTGCTGCCATTGTACAGCTGTTTGCCTTTACATTGGCAGCCTTGGCAAGCTCATGACAGGTTTACTTAGTTTTCAAAACATCTTCAGTCACTTCATATGCATTTCAGATACACTATTTTTCTTAATACATCTTGAAAACAGCTATATTTCCTCTAAAACAGTGGGGAAAGGAAATAATGATCAACATTTTTATTCCGTGCTCTGTGTTTGAAAATGATTTTGTTTGCCCTTAAAAAAATCATATACTTTAAAATCTAAATGTTATAAAGCACTCACAATCCTACAGAAAGAATATTTGTCATTAGAAATGGCATAAATCGTGGCTTTTGGATAGCTTCTATAATTGTGAACAATATATGACAGCTGTGTAAGTATCTTTCTTTTGCACCCACATGATTTCATTAGCTGTTGAACATGTCATAACACTCCAGACAGATGCCTGAAGTGGTCTGAAGCTATAAAATTTTGCTGGTGGGTGAGCGTGTAAGATTTGCCTCAAAATTGAATGTTCATGCATGAACTTTATTTTGCACTGGAACTGACATACAGTACTTTTAAAACTTCTTGCTAACCATTACCATTTGGGGAAGATTTCCGAATATCTTTCTGACTGCTACTCAGTACTTGGGAGAACAGAGATCACCTAGATAAATTAACTTTGATTACAGGAGACAAGGTCAGCAGCTGAATGGACACAGGTCGAACTGAGGCATCACAGAAAGCTCTTTTTTTAACAATCACGTGAGTCACTGAGCTTTTAGAAACTATTTTATTTTATTTTATCTTATGTTGAACACATGCAACATTTACAGGAGGAGAGGAATATGTGCTTTGAAAAATTGATGTGTATTTATGTCTTTTTTTAGGTATAGTTTTCAAGGCTATATGGTGTTTTGTGTTCATTACAGAATAGTCATTTGATCAAGTGATTTTCAATACATTGTCAAAATAAATTACATTCACTTCATTAGATGTACAGGAAGTATAGCTGAAACACGGACAAGTATTAATTTAGGAGTCCGTAGAAACTGACACTCCATCTTATGACCCTGAGGCTGTATTATTCAAGATACTCCGTGATGGAAGGAAGTCTGTCTCCATAGCAATTACCTAAATCTTTTATCAGTCATTTCTGGAAAGAAAATTAGAGCAATTGTGTCAGGATGGTCATATGGGCAGAAATTGCACACTCATTCAAACCACTTATGTCTCTGACTTTGTCCCTGCTTGATGGCTGCTTTTGTTTACTACTACGCTTTTGAAACTTTGATTGGACATGAGCAGATGTGCCGTACTGTAACCACAAAAGGTTGTCCTTTGTTTCCTTTCCATTTCTTCTATTTTTTTTCCTAGAACTGTCACTGAATTATGCTATGTTTCTGTTTATTAAGCAAATTACTCTCTTACGTCAAAAAAAAGCTGGAGAAAAATCAACTGAAATTAGTTAAAATTAGCAGCAGCAAAATTCTCATTGTCATAGCTTTAATTATTACAGACCATGATAGTATTTAATGGCACGGGTTAATTTGATTGGACTATTTAAAAGTGCTGTTAAGAGCAGTATCTATTTTTATCATATTATACCAATCATATCACACTTGTAGAATTTTATTGACTAGATAATTAGTGCGGTTCTACAGGGCTAGCTGCTTTTGGAAAAGGAAACCTGGCAAATTTCAGTGCCCATTATTTTTAAAATGATTAAACCAAATTAAAATGGAAAACCTATTGTTGAATGGGTAAGGCTGTCTCTTTAAGAAATAAAACAAAATAAAAGAAGCACCCTCTTCCTCCACATTTAGATTTGTTTACACTGTTGGTTTTTGAAATAAGAATAAAAAGCTTAACTGTTGATCAATAATAGTTGCAGGCTACACTGAGTGGTATGAACAACAGCCTAAGCTCTCCCTTCAAGTTCCTTGTTCAGGAAAATTTACAATTAATGGCTTTCTTACAACAGCAGAGATATCCCCTTCTTCATGGCTCAGCTAGGGACCTGCCAGACTAATCTATTCCCAGTTTGCTGGCCATGGTCCTTTACTCTATCTGTCTTAGCATATTGATTTCTGAGCTGTCTTATTGGTTCCTAACATAATTATACCAGGAGTGGGTCTCTTAGTACAGCTAATACATTTACACCATGGCATCTAGGGAAGCTTATTATAGCAGCATCCGGTAGCACCGCTACAGTTAAGGGTCAGTTGCCATTTCCATTATAAACCCCATTTTTCAGGGGTTTATACCTTAGCTGTTTTAATCTGTATCAGGCTAGAACTTGGCATAGACATTGTCAGTCTGTATAAAAGTATACATTATTAAAAACATAAGTCAGTTAAAGCTGTTAAGAATAATTCTGGTGTGCACATAGGTATGAAGATACTGTTAGATAGAATATGGAAAGATTTTAATTCTCTCTTTTTACTCTCTAAAACTGACAGATTGTGAACTGAAATATTTTGTTAGAAATGTAAATGTTTATGAAATGTATCTTCTTTAAGAATTTCAAAGAGAAAAAATCTCCATCACATAAAGCATTGATAAAACATTACGATAAAAGTGTAGTGATTCTTTTGACACAGTATCATATCCAAAGGACAAACAGCTATGATGCAATGCCAATGAAAATGCCTCATGCAATGTATGAATAATTTTTTTCAGTCCACAGTTTGCTTGAATGAGACCACCGACTCCTTCCATGAATTCTGGGCTCCCCAGTACAAGAAAGATGTGGACTCACTGGAGTGAGTCCAGCACTGGGCCACAAGGATGATCAAGAGACAGGAGTATCTTTCATGTGAGGAGATGCTGGGAGAGTTGGGACTATTCAGCCTGAAAGAGAGATGGCTCAGGGAGATCCTATCAATATGTATAAACACTCGATGGGAAGGAATGAAGAAGAAGGAAGCAGACTCTTCTCAGCAGAGCCCACTGACAAGACAAAAGGCAATGGGAATAAATTAAAAAATGTGACATTCCAGCCGAACACGAACCACATTTTTACTGTGGGGATGGCCAAACATTGGAACAGGTTTCCCAGGGAGGTTATGGAGCTCCTGTATGTAGAGATATTTAAAACCCAACTAGACATGTTCCTGGGCAACCTGCTCTGTGTGACCTTGACTGAGCAGAGGGGTTGATTTCGATGACCTCTGTAGAGGTTCCTTCCAGCTTTAACCATTCTGTGATTCTGTGATTCTGTGACTCTGTGATTACTAAATAACCTCATATAATCCACTGAGGGAGAGGTGAATTAAGTATCAAAATTAAACGCGATACCTTTAGAAGGCTAGCATTTGAACTGAAACCAAATGGTCAGTAAGATGGAATCACAGATGTCAGAGCTAAAGAATAATCTCCAGTAACAATCAGTAGAGAATTGTGTCTTTTTAATATTTTTTTATAATCCTTACCTATATGTTGCCTTATAGAACCTCTTTATTCTCATCAACAGGACTAGTCAAATTCCAGATTTAATCTTTGATCAAGGGAGTAAACCACTGAAAGGCACACTGTCTTGTTCTGAATGGGCCATTAGTTTACTAAGTCAGGGACAAAAGTTTGTTCCAGTTACCACAAAATGGCCCAAACCAGTGCCTCAGTATCTGAGCCATGGACAGCAGAGGAGGTCATAGTAGTTTAGGAGGTTTGAAGGATGCAGAAAAAGAGTTTCCTCATGTCTGAAGGGACACAAGAACCACTACTATTGCTGGCTGCAAGATGTTAAAGTAATCCTGGTCTGGGGACTACAGCCCAGGACCACTACTGTGGTCACTAGAGATTTGCAACTGAAAAGACATTTAGGTCATAGACTGGGGATGCTAAAAGTAAAATCTTGATATAGTACAGATGGGTGCAACTGAGGCTAAATAAGTTGAATCTACAGTGTCCAAAGAGTGGTGATATAAAAGTTTTATTCACTGGCCACTGTTAAAGGAGACACTGGCTTGGCATGAAGGGATTTTGGACCTCTTTGCATTCGTTCTCTTTCTTTCCTTCTGGCTCTGTTTCCCTCACTTTCCCCTAGAGAAGTGAGAGCAACCACAGCAGGCATGAGAGTGCAGCTGACTGCATGGGGTCTGGGGACCAAAGAAGTAAGACTCCAACACTGAGCCACAACCAGAAGGTGTGGGTTTGGTCTACTGCCTTTGTTATTCCTCTAGAGAGTGTGGAGAGGACTCCAAATATAGGAAGAAGAGTTGTTGATCCCAGCTGTCTTTCTTTTTCACCTGAAAGAGAGGGCAAGTCTCAATTGCAGAGAGAATCGGAGCATTGAGATGCCTCCTAATGAAGTACATTACATATAGAACACAGACCAAATTCCCAGTGCTTTTTATAGCAGTATAAGGGTTATAAGATTAATTTCTGTCCCTGCATTGTGAGGATTACAGGGTAGGACTTATGTTTTAGGCTTGACTTTAGACAGCTTGATGCTACTTGCGTACAACTGACAGTCTGAGTTGTTTAGGTTTTTTTCAGTGTGTGTAAACAATACTTCAAGTAGATGAATATCCACTAGAATGCTATGGTGCTCTCTCTGGAACACCAAATGTTGTTATTAACTCCTCTACTTCCATCTGTATTTTGGATTAAGAACTTTATTTAGAGATTTTTCTATCCCTTTTCCCCGCTCCACCAGCATACATACATGTTCTGTTGTGCTTGTGGTTATGTAAATATATCAGTATCAAATGCTCACCATATTTTTTAAGTATCAAACAATTAAAAATGGAAAAAACCCTATACTTAATAACTGTAATTGTAAGGTTTTAAGCATTTCAAATTTTAAATCTGTTATCAGTAAGAGAAAAAAAAAATAGACACTGAAGTCTTATTTACAATTTTTCTTGTTTCTACAACATTTATGATGTATTCTTTTTTTCTCGATTCCTATGGTGTTTCAAAACACTAGATTTGGTTTGATTGAGATAATATGTTAGTCTTAATGTTGATTTATCCAACACCTTTACATAGTCAAGAGAAGTTTATAAACTGCCAGTGTTCTAGATAGTATACGTGTGTGTATTTGCATAAATGAAAAAAATTTAAAAGTTTGCAGCTTTATTAAGCATAATAGATCTCAAAGAGTCAGCATTTGAATTTCTTTAAAGTATGCACCTTCTAAACATTATTTTCACTTCAAAGAGATGTTGAAAATGTTGTGTCAAAAAGATAAAACTTTTCCAAATCCAAACACATTCAGAAAGTGGAGGAGAAGAACTACAGAAAAATCAATAAAACAACTAAATATTGTTTTTTAACTTTATAAAATAATAAAATGTAAGGCTTGATTCAAGCTTGATGAAAACAATACAATTGACAACAATGAACTATTCTCATTGATATAAGTTTCAAGGATGCAGCCCTTAGATGTAGAAAACACCTATCAGGTAATCAATCCGTCTCCCTGTCATGGCTTTTGCATTTTTTAGTGATTTATCTGGTCTGGTTTAAGTGTCTTAATTGATGAGACATTCAAAACTTCATTAGAAAGACCAAAAGAAAAATGTTCAAGTTGAGTTTTGAGTAAGTGGTTTAGTTTAACAGTGGAAACAATTCTGGCAAAACTTAAGCAAATATTTCCATCCCTCTGTGTAAAATTTCATCAAGTCTCAAGTGAATCAGATTTAAAACAAAGAAGTTATCATGCTCTAAAAGGGGTATAACAGTATAGATACATTAGAAGTAGCAGATACACTTTAATAACATAATTCATACTCAGAGACTGCTGTATTAGTTGGCAAAAAAACCCAACTTTGCATAGCCTGTCATAACAAAGAATTGCCATCTATTTATTTTAGTGTTCCTAATTGTTGTCAGAATATGACCTGAGTCTGTGACACAGAATTTTTCAAAGTCAGCCTGGGAAAAGGGGCGTACATTTATCAATGTTTTTATTTTATTCACCAATGCAGCAGCACTTGTGAAGGTCTGTTTTTATTTAATTCTCAAGATTTTTTTGTTAATGGAAAAGCTGTCTCATAAATTAGGGAAGTGCTCAATTACAGGCCTGACAAAGATTGATTTAGTTCTCTGCTTGGTCACTACTGGCAAGTGAGGGCCAGTAAAAACCCAATCAGAACTAATGATACATCACCTAAAAGGTGATCAGGGAACAAGCAGATTTAAGAAGAAAAAATGTTTATATAACGGCATAGACATTTGATTTTTTTAATTCTCTTCACGTTCTGTGAAGTCTTGGTCAGAAGATATCTGAAGCCACTCTGAACCTGTTCATTGGGTTTCCTGTTTTGCCTCAGACAACAGTTACAAAATCCCTGTTGTGTGGTGGCACAAAGCCATGTTGCTTAAGGAACAGACCATCTCTGGGAGATATGGCTAGCTCATGTCTTTCTGAAGAGGTAGTTCTGGACTGGGATCTCATGTGCTAGTGGAAACAAGGGAAATAACTTTTTAAAAATACCTTACTGAGTGCACATTGTCAATGATGAGTCCCAGTACTCTTTTACATTGCTTATATAGTTGCAATTACACCTTCAAATTCAGGGTCATTATTATTGATAGAGGTCTAACACTCAAATGTCAATGTTGATAGTATTTATGTGAAGAGAAAGCAAAGTAATTTGAAGTAGTCATTCGTCAGTGAAGGAGAACTAAGCTGCCTTACAGCTGCTAGAGCTGAGGAATTAAGAACAAGTAAGGATGAAAATCGCATCAGACAAGAAGCTAAGATGTGAAAAAAATATCACCGAATATTAGCGAAATCCAATGGAAAACAATATGTTTCCTCCCTTTCTGAGGCAGAACAAGTGACATTTGTAGTCCATTAACTCAAGTTTGAAGGGATGGTTAATGACTGTATGATACCCCAGTTCAGGATAAATTATAAGATATGTATGTATAGATATTGGTATAAGTTATGTGACTTGGTATGTCAGGAAATTATATAATTAATGCTGCCCAACATGATACAGCATTATAATACAGTCTTTGTTTCCATAATCATACACTATTTTTCTCATAGAACAACTGCCTGATTCAGATCAAAGGTTATATTAATATATTTTAATTTATATATAAATTGGTTTTGTCCAGGATCTCTTTTTTTCATATGTTGCAGAAAATGGAAGATATATACATGAAAGTTGGGGAATGAAACTACTGAGCTTAACATCCCAATTAGTTTAGGTAAATATAACCATCAGAAACTGGGCTATTGTGAAACCCTTTGCTCTACAGCTTGCGGTGCCACAAAATTCTTAGGTGACAGCAGGCAAATAGATCAGTGTGTTCAAATCTGATAATGTACAGTCTTTTCTTTGGGTACTTGTTTTGAGACCATGTATTTTGCTCCATGTATGAGCTGAAACCCCTGATTTCAGCAGAATTAAATGGCTATCATGGTTAGGCAGATGAAGAGCTAGCCAAAATTCCCAAGTACTTTGAAATAATCAGATAGCTGGTGCTTGATGTTGGGCCTTTGAAAAGGGTAATTCTGACTTTAATTTCTTTGTGTTTCATCCCTTCTGATTTCTGAAAAGCTGCTTCCTACCTCAAGAGAAGTCTTCCCTAATGCTTACATTGCACTCAAATACAACAGTGATTACGGATAAATAAAAGCCTAGCTTAATCAAGAGATTAGTTCTCTTTCTGTCCAGATAAGAACGTGAAGATGGGAAGAAGAGTCAGGGGCTTGTGCTAAACAATGATCCTAAACTAAATTCTCAGTTTTCACTAAGTACTGTTTAAGACAGGCAACATTTGAGATTTTTTTTTTTTTTTTACAGTCAGAGCAGAAGTTTTTAGCCATTTACATCACCTAGATTCACCCATTTGGAGTTTGCATACAATTCATTTGTAGCTCTAACCTTGGAAGTCACCATTGCTGTTCTCAGCCATCATCCTCTCAGCCAGAGTTAAGCAATTAGCTGTGCTGTTGTTTTGTTAGATGTGCATGGTTCACTTTGTAGAAGTAGCAATAAGTCTGTCAACCCCTTTCCCCATTGAAACCAATATAGTTAGTCCTGATTCGCAACGATATAACGGAAAACATAAATTGGCTTTCTTACTGTAGCAACCAACTTCGCTTTCAGTCTGAGTCTTCCTGCTGACAGTGTTAATATTTTGTGTCTCAAAGTGAATTAAAGAAAATTAAGCACAAATTGTGCAATGCAACTCATGGAAGTAGTGAAAGCCTAATGTGCTGCAATAAATGTAGAAGACTTTCAAGTGTTTGCTTGCTACAGGAATTTGTATGATAGGTTGCTGATCTTCATGTATCAGAAGGATGGGAATTTTAACATTCACATGAGAACAAAAGGGTTTCCAGTCAGTAAGTGCAATTTCTAAAGAAAATTAACATTAAAAGAAAAATAGGTGAACCTTTATTTCTGTAACACAGTTGTAAAGGAGATTTGTAATTGCAGTGAAAGTACCTACTTGGCTAACTTCAGTCAGTGGGCTACAGGAGAATCCGTAGCTTTGCTCCACTGACACTTGCTGACACAAAGGTGCCTCCAGCACAATCTCGTTTTATTTCAGCTTGTGAAGGAGAGGCAGAAATATTTGGATCTCAAAACAGAAAAATTAAATTATAATATATTAACTCAATTTATCAATGAATTGGCATGTGATTCAAACCTGAAAAGTGATTTTTGGTGACTTGAAGATGGTCTCTGTAGGCAGTATTCAGTCCTACTCATTGATATTATGATTTTAAAAAGAAGACCTTCATTTGTGTAATCTGCACTGTAAAGAGTGAGGAAAGGTAGCAGTTCTTGAAACTTTTGAATTTCATAAAAATCATTGTAAATATCTGTTGATATTAACACCACTTTTTAAACAGAATTTCAGCTCAATTTACAACTATTAATAGCTTCACAGAAAATTTAAGTATAAGGAAGTATTCTGGAGCTTTTAAGCCAAATCAAGCAGGCCTGTGTTTACTTGAATTTTTCTTTCTTCGCCCTAGTATTTCCAATTTGTCAAGCTTAATCAAGATAAAAAGAATGTTGGCTGAATAGATTAAAATATTATAGAGGTGATGAAAACTGGTCACTGAGGAATAAAACATACTCCTTTGCAGACAGTGTATACAAGGCTTATGTATAACGGAAGACTCAGTCATGCTCTTCCTACAGGTCAGCTGCACATCGGCATTCAGTGATAGGTTCTGTGCAGAATAGAGATGAGATGAGCTCATGACATTTCAGATCAGAACTGTCAAATGTGCTGATTTGCTGAATGGAGAAATGCTTTTCTCATACCTCGCTTCGAAAATATTTTCTTTACTTGCAAGGTTTTATTTTTATGCTTCTTTTTTATTGTTACCAAGAAATAGCACAATTATGATTTACTACCACAACCAAAAAAAAAAAAAAAAAAAAAATCATCATTACCACCTTTCTTCTCCCTGCATATATGAGGGAGCATAGGATTTTGGATAAAGTAAATAAAGGCCAGATGGTCAGATAGAAACATCTGCTTGTTCTTAAAACAGACTGGCCATTCCCTACACTAAGCAAGAAATTGACTTTACATGCAGTAACGTCTACACTGTTCACTCTAGATGTATCTCCTGCTAGTTTTCCATAATAAGAAAACAAAAAGACACACATAAAAATTCACCAGTTTCCTCTCTTCACCAAAAACCTACTTTTTCTCTCCATATCAAATACAATGTTCGAAGTTTGAAAACAAATAACAACAATAATTGGCAAACTGGAAAGGCATGTGGTTTTGTTATTGCACATGTTCTGTGAAATCACTCTTAAAAAAAAAAAATCAAAGTTTTATATGCTAAATTAGTGTGTGGTTGTGTGGTTTTTAAGAGGTCTGTAGCTTATAGACAGCATATGTACTTTATAATACAGTAATTATTAAATAAACAGTAGGTATTCTCATGAATGGTAAACGAATAGGCTTATAAAATCTTTGCAGTGTAAATTAGCAATGCATAAACACAGCTTAGTTTTGTATAGACTATTTAAAGGAATCGTATGACTATTTTATAGATTTAATTAAAAATACAGAGAGCTAAGTAAGAAACAAATACCAATGGCATAGAGCAATTAAGGTAAGGAAGAAAGGATATGTTCTCAGTCGACACTTAAAACCAGATAGTGTATGGGGAGGCATACATATTGATGATTAGTCAAGATGTTTGCAGCTGTAGGGAGTGTTCTGGCTCTGACAGAAGAGACAGAAGTGGCCAGCACAAGGGACACAACAGGGAGAGTATCTTGAAAATGAAGGTAGGCTCCAGATACCTACTGGACAGAAATAAAATTACTCAAGCAGAGGATATGAGAGATGTTGCTGTGTGTAACAGAAAAATTCTGTGTAACTAAAAAACACAAGAATATTTCCAGGAACAGCAGGGTCTGGGATACTACTCTGGGGAAGCTCAGGCTGGAGGAAGTCACCCCATCAGGAGACACATCAGTTTGGGAGTGCCAGCCCAGACAGAGAGCAGAACCCGGCAGTGATAAGGAGAGCTGCAATGTGGTGAGAGAAGGATTTTAAGATCCTGGAGCTGCGGCCATAGCAAAGGTTCACATCAAGGTTAAAGCAATAGAGGCAAAGGGGAAGTACAAGCCTAGAAGAGACATGAAGGAGACAGATTTATGTTTCATGGTGCTTATTTTGGTAAAATCAAAGAACAAAAAAAAGGCTCTACTTCTGTCTTGACAAAATTAGATCAAAGTAGATAAGACAAAAACATTCATAGATTATTTCCATGTGTCAATGTAACAAAAGTTAAACTCCAATGAATTATAGGTCACCAGTACCCAGGACAGAATAGTGACAACTGATTCACTAAGTCATGAATGTACATTTAATATGTCTCTGGTAGTAACAACTTAGTTAATCTTTTAGTGTACATTATTTCTACCCCAAAGTTTATGATTGAATATCTGTAGGAGACATAGATATACTTATTTTACTATAACTTTCATGACAATGCTTCCTGTAATTACATGAAAATGGGAGCCAATACATGCTTCTATCATACAGAAAATAAGAGACAATACATTGATTTCTTATGAAAAATTGAACAGATTAAAACGTAGCATGTTTTCATGAAAAGGTAATTACAACCAGACTGTTTTCCAAAAAATGTAGTCTTTGAAGAATTCACTTCATGGTTAAAATGTACAAAGATACATAGTGAATTCTTTCACATGACCATGGCAATCAATGACAGAATGTAAATTTTTTAACACAGAACATGAAACTTCAATAGTGTAAAGAAAGATGTATTAGCCCGAAACTACCTTTTCTGAACCTGTCTGGAATTTTTGAACAGAATATTCTCTGGTTCAGTCCCAAAGATCTACAGAAACAGTACATTACATTTATGAACTTTAATAAGCACTAGAAATTTGCATCACAACAACTGAAATTTACTTTTGGATTTGCTATGCCTCCCATTTGAACTATTTGCCTTATTGAAAATCCAATAACAAGAATGGCAATTAATGCAGTAAACATAGATTTTGGTAATTCCTATTTTAAAATATAGCTTTATTTTTTTTAGCTGATGTAAGAATCAAGAGTGTAACTGATTACTTTTTTTTTTAAGATACTTTCTTTAAACCCATAATCTGAAGTATTTTAAGTGAGTAGAATAAGAGCAAATTAATTCTAGTAATTCAAAGAGACAGAACAATATTTTCCTAAGCAAAAATATTTTAAGTATCACAAATCTTTTTTTTGTATCTTTTTTTGTCATTCGTGTGGAACTTACTTCTCTTTTCATTGATGCCAGTCTACCTACTCAATGTAATTATTTACAGACATGTTTCAAATAAATTAGAAAGCTTGGTCTAAATATTCTAAACATGGTAATCAACATATTGTAGACAGACAGTAACTATAAGAACAGTAGATCTTGAGGATGTGCCAAATTACCCTCCATTAGTTCAGTTATTGAACTAAAGATACCAGTTGTCTCATTTGAAGGCAGTTTTGGTATTTTGCCTTCTGTACTGGCTGCTTGCCATTGGATATTTCATTCTGAATTTAAGGAATCATTATTCCCACCAGGCATCAGTCTATATTTTGTACATGACCCTTTAAAGTGGATTCTTAACTGCCACTGACAAGTCAAAGTGGATAGCTTGTATTTTGCTAATATTCTAAGGCTCTTCTGATGCATAAGGAAGAATCATATACCACAATTAATTAATTGCTTGTAATACACTTTCAGGTTTAATGCTGAGTGAAACAGAATGGTGGGAGTCAACAAAAAAACCTGAATAAGAACAAATTGACTTAAAACTTTGGTCTTTCTTCATTAGTAGTAAGCAGTTATGAATTGCAAACAGTCAATTACAAAACGTGACAGCTACCAATCAAGTTTTACATGCATGAAAGGAGAGTGTGCTATCCTCATCAAGCTGACCCTAAGGGTTGTACATTGTCCAACGTGTTGAAGTACTTTCACTTATATTTTATCAGATTTAATTGCACTTAAAAGAATTAATTCAGTGAAACAATTATTTAAAGAATATTTTGACAGTGTAATTGAGAACAGCATATGAAGTTTGCTAAATAAATACTGAGCTATGATTTATACGTTTTGTTCATTGAAACGAATACTTATTTTACTTTGGATTTTGCCCAGCTTATATAATCAGAGAATGCATAGGTATGCAAGAGCTATACTTTTTGTTTCAAAACAATATGCTAACAAAGCCTTCACAAACTTTAAAGCCAATGAAACATGTTTACAAAATTATTCTACATCATAATGCAATCAAAATTACAAGATAATACAGTGTACATTCTTTAGGTTTAAGTTTCTTCTGGTGACAGTTTGTGCTGGAATAAATTCCACTTACATCTAAGGAATATTGAACAAGTGTGAGAGAAAAATTAGATCTTTTTACCCCATTTTAGCTTCTAATTGATCAATGTGTCAAATATCATGCCTACAAGGAAACTTTAGAGTTCCTGTGATGCTTGTTGATTCTTTTTCAATAATATTGTTGTAATCAGTTTGTGCATCCACCAGAATAGTGTCATTTGCTCTCATTATTTTTCATAAGCCATTGTAATTTAAATTGTGAAGAAAAAAATGCCTTATCCTTTCAAATAAGAAAAGCTAAGTCAGTTCAGGACAGCAAAAGTTCAGGATGAGTTGATATATTGGCCTGCATAATTAAGCATATTTGGTGTGGGAACTCAGCAAGGATTTAGATAGTTTTGATCATCTCATTTGTCCCTTAATATACTTCCTAGAAAATTTGAATTAGGTAATTCCAGGAAAATGCTTTACTTTCTGATCTATATCACCAAAATTTCCTGAGATGAACTTTCATACTCTCTGAATCTCCACATGATACTTTTTCATGTTACTCAAGCAATTTTCTTCAACCTTGAGGGGTGAAAGACATTTTTTCTCCTAAGTTTCATTATTCTTCTAATTTAACACTTTTTAGGATGCTAACATATTGTTTTTTCCTTCTCCTTTATCCCTCCAGATTTTTATCCTTCATTGGTTAGTAATCAATTCATTTTATTCACGATTGTGTGCTCTCCTCTCAACATCGTGCCTCAACCTGCAGGTTTTATTTTATAATGCACTATATTTTATCTCACTGTAGTGACTTCTGCATTGCATATTTATGTTCCTAGTAGAAAATTTTGTTTCATTACCTGAAACTATGGCATTGTTCAAGATTCCCCAATTCACTCTGACCTAATTGTTCTAAAAAGAATCTCAAGAAAGATTTGCCTCCTTGCAGTCCCTGAGCTGATTATATGAAATCTAAGTAAGGATGGAAAGGTGAGACAGTATACTGCTTTTGGCCAGGATGTAGTTAATTTTCTTCATGGCAACCCGTATGGTGCTGTTTTAAATTTGTGACCAAAACAGTGTTGATAACACAGGGATGTTTTAGCTCTTGCTGAACAGTGCTAACAGAGCATCAAGGCATTCTGGTTTTTTCATGCCACTCTGCCAGTGAACAGGCTTAGGGTACAAAAGAAGCTGGGAGGGGGGACACAGCTGGGACAGCTGACTCCAACTGACCAGAGGGATATTCCATATCATACAGGATACAAATAAATCTGGGGGAAAAAGGAGGAAAAGGGGATGTTCGGAGTTATTGCATCTGTCTTCCCAAGTCACTGTTCATGCCACATGAATCCCCGCTTTCAGAAAATGGCTGAACACCTGCCTGCCAGTGGGAAGTCGTGAATGAATTCCTTATTTTGCTTTGCTTGTGTGTGCAGATTTTGCTTTACTGTTAAGCTCTGTTTACCTCGACCCATGATTTTTCTTTCTTTTAACCTTCCAATTCTCTCCCCCATCCCACTGAGGGAGAGTGAGCAAGCAGCTGTGTGGGATTAGCTGTCTACTGGGCCTAACTCAGAACAGGCAGTTAAAGGAGAGGCAGTTCACCAACTCTAGCTCCTTCATTAATATGCTCATAAAGTAATATTTATTAAGTATTACCCAATTTATTATGACCATAGATTTTCTATGTGAATTGTAGAGTACAACTAATATTTAAGAGTCTTTGTGACTTCTTAGACAAAATGAAGGCTTAAGAGAGAAGCTGGGAACCTGTAGGAACTTGGAATCAAGAATCACTGGTTACTTCTTGGTGACCAGCAGACCACAAGGGTGGAACACGACCTGCTAAAGTGGTGGTGTTAAAATATGTCACCTTCTGCTCCTCTTCAGTCTCCAGGAAGAAATATCAGAGACCTTATTAAATTAGAAGAGGCCAATACATTTACACTTGGAAGCTTAAAGGCATTTCCTGAGTCTACTATTAGCAATTTAGTAAGCTATCCTTATTCTGTAAATAACTTAGGAATTTCAAAGTTGCTGGACTATGTCTGGGGAATCAATACCCCAAAATCTGGTCATGAACAGGTCTCATGGTAGCTATTCACTTTTGAAAAGTGGCACTTAGAAGGAAAGAGCAAACTTGTGCTCAATATTGGAAAATTAGTAATCAGGCATTCAGAAAACGCCTCCATAGTGTATCTCTCATATCAGCGTTTCAATCACTTTAGTAATATTTCTTGTTAATCAACAAAATAAAAAAGAATAAAGGAACAGTTTAAAACACTGCAGAGACCGGTTTCCTGTACAATTGGTATACATGCTTACAAGAGACCTAAATAAAGACTCGTGTTCATTTATACACAGTAGTTCCACTGATTCTGGGTGTGTTCTTTCATTTGGTGAAAGTCTACAAAAAAAAAAAAATTCAAGGCAGGGAGGAAAAAAATACTGATGTTGTCTCAAAGGAAAAACTAACATATTTCAGTCCTTTACGAGAGATCAGTGGTGTTAAATTATTAATATGATGATAAGTTAAGGAGCATCTGTTTCTGCCTATGGTCCCTGGTCCAATGGCCTTTGATCCAATGGCGGTCTTTCAGTTTACTTCACTTGCCTTTAGATTTTTCTTGTCCACTACAACTGCATCATTCACAATAGTCTCCAATAGAAAAATAAAGTAATTTCTCACAATGCACTTTAGATTAAAGCTCAAGTCTATTTCCACCACAGTGAGCAAGTTGTTGTTAGATGCACAGTTCCTATTAACAATAGAGAGAAATCTGTATCTAATTCCCACATGCATCCTTAAGTGCTTCCCTGTTTACTGTGGTTTTAAACTCAGCCATTTCTTGAAACAGGTGAACAAATAAAAATAAACCAAACACAAAACTACCTCCTGAATGTTATATTTTCCCTATCATCAAGCATAAAAATTATATCAAGCAACATCTTCCAAGCTTTATACAAACTGACATTGCTTTCTGGAATAAGAACTATGTTTTTCAATATTTTGTGTTTAAAAAATCTCAAAACCAAGGATTCTATTGAAGATAAAATTGTTTGTCAGTTGTACAACTCTTTCTTCACATTTTGCTTAGCAATATTAAAGTGATAGAACCTTTTATGATTATTTAACTATTTCCCATATTTTTTAAATTAACTGTAGAAGCCACTACCCTTCATGTTCATCTTTCTTGCAAAATTCTCTAGATGGACACTAGTCCTCCCACGATAGTTTTTTTAAAGTATGAAACAAAGTAATACAATAACCTCGTCTGTTGAACCTTCCATAAGCTTAAGAACCAAGCTACACGGAATTTAACAAAATGTTTATGTGTCCATTCAACAAAACACACATAGCTCTAGTTTTAAATAAATGGCTATATCCATCCTGTCTGAAAGAATGGTGTTTAGGCAGTTGCATACTGCCAAAAACATGAAAAGCTTTTCTTCTCCTTGAGTCTTTCCTATTTGTTTCCTGTGCCTGGGCATTCCTGCATGCACGCATAGTCAGGACTTCATGGCAAGGTCCATTGTCCTTGCTGCTTAGCAGAGATAGTTAGGTGAATGAGCATCATCCGGAGGACATCTGAACATGCCTGTGCTAGTAAACTTTACAGAGTCAGGGCATGGATGTAAGCAGTGGTAACTGAGTGTCCATACTACTCAGTACTGGGATGCTCCCTAGAGTGATTTTGCTCTTTTCCAAGTAGCTCTGTCCCAGGTATTGCCTATCCATGGTTTGGCCAGTTGTGATGTGTCAGTAATTGTTACTAATAGACAGTACTGGTAAGTCCAGCAGGCTTGCAGAGGGGAAGGGACTTTGGCCATTTGTGTGGTAATTATGTCTTGATCTATTTGATTTACAAGTACAGATGGCATTGTCAGAACCAGTGTGCAGCAGGCAGTAGAGGCACAGCAGTAAGGCCTTAAAAATCCTAAAAGCTCCTTGTTTAGAGAGCATCATGCTAATAAATCATGGTCACCAAGGAAGTAATAATAGAGCAGTCATATTAATATTAAACACAAGAGATGCTTATAAAAACCAAACTAAATGTGTAGCTAATAGTCTCTGAACACTTTAAAAAAATTTTGTTTTAAATAATAGGTCTTGCAGTATTTGCACAAGTGTAAGAGCCCTCTACAGCTACAGCTACTGTCTTTGTTTTCTACTTTCAACTGCTATTGCTTTTTTTTGGGATGGGGTGGATTTTTCAGTTACTTCTTTCTACAGGTGTTTTCTAGGCTTGGACTCTCTTCCCTCTACCCTCTTTCACATGTCATCTTCTGCTTCTTAGCACTTCTGGGGCTACATGGACCTGACTTAAGGTGTCTGTCTGTCGTGCTGGTGCCATTTGCCATTTCCTTTTCAAAGGGCTATTGCTTTAACAGCTCTGTTCTAGACAGGGAGTGGGAAACCTTTGAAACTGATGCAGCTTCATTGCACAGTCTATCAGAAGGAAGCAACATGAAAGGAAAATCACTTCATACTTGTTTAACTGCTATAGGATTTAGCAAATTCTAAACAAATGAGAAGTTGATATGTATTTTAAAATGCTTATTACCTAGCTACAGAACCACATTGATTTCAAAGTCATTTTCTCCCTCCACAGAATAGAGGGACAGTAAAAATTTTTCTTTGAAGAGAAAATGCCACCAACAGGAGAGGAAGACAGCTCAGGCAGCTCAAAGACTCCCAAAAGTGTTAGGGAGCCACAGAGGACATCTAAAGGGGAAAGTCCAGGCTGTGCGCAGCCTGAGGAATTAGTTTAAAAGAACCCCTTTTCCCCACAGAAATCCTTCAGATGAAGCGGCAGCTGTTGGATTCTTTCACAGTTAACATAGAGGGATCAAGCTCAAACAGTTCTGAAAGTCCTGCAAAACAGCAGAGGATAACTAAAAGGTCTAAGTAAAGAGCAGGTCGTACATTAAGGCATTTTCCTCTCCTGGCATGTAAAATGAAGAGGGGGAGAGGGAGCAGAAAAATGAATAATAAGTCAAATGTAAGATTCGAGTTTGAACAACCACATTCTTTCTAACTACATGTAGCTTGCAGCTTTAATTAGATACAGTGTTTTTCTTTTGCTATTAAAAAGCTGCCACTATTCACTTCAGAGGTGACTACATTTCAGTGGGGGTGAAGGATAAGCTATTTGTACTTCGTTGTGTAATGCCCCCAAGCACCATATAAAGAAAATGACTATTGTACATGCTTTGTGGCTTGTAAAGTCCTTTGAAATAAAAGGTGGACTATAAACATAATATAAAAAGGACTACTGACGAAGAACTATATAGTCCTGATAACTATGTGTTTATTGGCAGCTAATTAAAAGGAGTCATCAGATCAGGGCAAAGCTTTTATCCCAAGAATTTTATAACCATATTTAGACCATTAGTTTGTGAGGTATTTGGATGATTAAAGATTGAGAGATACTAATAAAAATGACTTTACTCTGTTTCTGCCCTAATACTAGGCAAAAGGTGTATAAATGAAGATAATAGCAAGAAAGAAGGTTCTTTGTCAATATAACCTTATTAATTAAAAAAAAATAATGGAAGGATATATCTCAGCATGAAAATAAGGTTTATTTAACTATAACTGGTTTTTGAAATGAATTGTGTACAGCTATATTCACACTGTACCTATACAGAAGGTAGTCAGGGGAAGGTAGCTCATGTTGTGGTGAGGCCTGTTAGAAGTATTTGCATGTGCATCCATCCAGACAGTTTCTTTATTAGTGAAGTGTGAATGTGTATATTAGAACACTTTCTGATAGCCCTACCTGCAATTTCTGTCAGTTACATCTACGTGTTCATAGACCTAACTACAACATCAGAAAACCCTTTTCTGAACACACAGCCTTACAATGCAAATCCTTCTTTCTTGTCCACTCCTAAATCCCTAGAAACCTTCAGGAACTAGAAGGGAAAAGGAATGGCTTCTGCATGGATGTTTAGGCAAACAAGTTACAAGTAAATTTTTTCTTCACTTGCACTTGCATTTGCCTATTTATTCCTTCCAACTCTACATGATCCTAAGCACTACCCCTCACAAAACACCATCTACTTGGAGGAAGATCATGGACTGATGAATCAAGCCCAAGGGACAATTTTCCCTTCCCCATTTGGATCAACAGCCCATTTTCCCCCTGGCATTTCAAACCATGAGACTTCAGCAACACTAAGTATGAATTGAGTTTAGATCGTTAGTCATACAACTTAACGGGAGACACAAGATGATGAACTACCAATAGCCTATTCTAGTCCATGTACAAAAATGACATATGCTCAAAATTTAAGGTGTAGAATATGGTTTTAGATTTGAAGACATGAGATTGAGGCACATTAGTCTCCGGATTCAAGCTAAACTCTGATACTACTTTAGGTGAACTATATCTTTCCCAAAGTTAGAGTGTAAACAGAATCAGCTATATGAACTAAATTCTTCCTTATATTCTTCTAGCTGTCAATACCACTGTTTTAATGAATCTGAATGACAGAGAAATCAATGGGTTTCTGTTTCAGAAGGCCTGCTCACCAGGTCTTTGGTCAATTTACAGTTAATATTTCTGATGTAGAAAAAAACCAAAATCATTTCAGCAGCTGAATGAAAGAAAATCATCAATGCTTACTCTGAGTCAGAATATCAAGTAAATTGAAATAGAACTGATAGAATTTTGGCTGTAGGAACTCAAACAGAAAAAACAAATTATTTTCTCACTTGCTGGAAAATACAATCCATTTGACCGGATCTTTTTTCATGTTAGAATGCCAGAAAATATATAGCCCAGATTTAAGATCCATCCACCATCTCCAAGAAGAAGAGAAAATTGAATGAGGTGATGTATCCGACCCAAGAAAGTCTAGAAATAGTGATGTGATTACTGTGTCCCACACTGAAAGACCCTCAAGATTTTAATGAAAACTATCTCATCCACTCTGGAGTCAAGAGATTCATATTTGCCATGTGCTAGCCTCTTCATGACGGGATGACTTCAAACATGGAACTGGAAATGGGAATACGTCAACTGCTCTGACTAGGACAAAAGAAGCAGGAAGACCCATGTTTCTTTTCAACTTCTATGGAAAAACATCACTTTTGGCATACTCCCATTCCTTTAATGTATCTTTTAAGACATCATCCCATACTCTGTTTACTCAAAATGTTTGAACTTATTGTTACCATGTTGGGAGCTATGGGCAGATATGTGACAAAGTGTTTCAGTGCAGTCTGCCAATAGACTGACCATGTCCTTTCAATGTGGATGAGCTTTCATTCCATCTTGAGTTTTGATACAGAATATGTTGATGGTGTCATCTGCTATTATCTTCATAGGATGACCCCAATGCGTCATAAAATGTTAACTCATGGATTTGTCGGTGAGTGAGGGCAGTGATTGGATTCTACCTCAGCTTTAGCAAGACTTTCAACATCATCTCTCACAACATTGTCTTATTTATGTTGTATAAGGATGTTATACTTTCGATCAGTAAAAAAATGATGATGGGGTTCAGCAGGTAAGAATTAATGGGTCATACTCTAACTGGAGGCAGAGAGCCTCCAGAACCACAGGGTTCTTGCACCTCTTTCTACTGTCTTTGTCAATGATATGACAGAAGGTACTGAGTTTAATCCCCATCAAGTTTGCAGATGATACAAAACTGGTGGAACCAGATGATACATTTGAAAGAAGAGCAGTCATTCATTAACTTTCAAACTATTCAACATCTTTCTGGACAAGCATGCTCACTAGTAGGGATAAAGAAAGCAGGAGCTCATGGCAAGATTTCTAGTGCTATACTGAGTGGTATGATCCTGGACTAGAAGTGATGTCGACTTATGGTGAATTTGTTTTTTAACAGTGAAGGCCTATGTAAAACAACTTGCAGGCTGAAAGATATGAATCAGTGTCCTTTTGAAGTGACAGGATCACCAGTGCAGATATCATCATTCATTATCCAGATTACTGATTAAGCTTTCAAGGTTTCTTATGTCAATATCGATCTCCAGCCTTTGTGGGGTAGAATGGGGCATTGCAGAATGTTCTCTCCTGAGATTAACAGGAATGCATATCCAAATTCCAAATCCTGTTACAGCATGGCCTTACAGGAATCACAGCCAAAGAAACACTGGTAAAATTTGGAGGGTCTAGATAAAATTTTGGTTAGTGTAACTCTATGCTAATAACATCTATTCACCACTTGTCAAAGTGCTATTCCAAGTGGAAGCATAACAACTTGTTCATTAAAAGATATAGAGGAGGAAAAGATGCTGATATAGAATGAAAGGGAAAATTGCTTTGTGCCTTTTCAATGGACCTTCTACAAAGGTCTGTCTCAGTGCTGACAAACAGGGAGTCAATGACCCTGAACCAGAAGTTTTCTTTAGTACACAAGCTTTTTTGCCTTTAATTAGTATGAAAAGGAAAGAAAGCTGAAGGAAATTAGGCCTCACAGGGCACTGATCATACTTTTGCCTTCTTTTGTTGGTCCAATGGAAGATTTACATTGATTGCAATGTTGCAGTTTAATGACTGTAGCACTTCATCACTGAATAGATTTTTTTCTCTCAGGACATTGTCACTTGTGGATTGGACCTCCTTAGGGAAACTAAAGCATTGCAACCTTGATTACCTCCGTAACACCACAACCGTGAATAAAGTAGTAGCAGCCATGTTTGCAGTGTTAAATGGGGTTTAGAATACAATTCTTATATTCTGAAACATACCTTCAGCTATTAATACCTCAAAATAATTGCAAAACTCTTGATAAAAAATAGAAGATGAGAAAGCTTGGTCAAGTATATCTTGACAAATAAACAAGATATGTGAAATTGGAAAGGGATATAATTTCTTGCTGAAAGAACCATTGTGCCTGTAGTCTCTAATAGCAGAGGACTTTCTGCCTATTCCTTATTATCCCTCTCCATAACTAGAGCTGTCACAAGGTATGACGGATCTGAGTGCCCAGATAAAAGTTAATATTTCTTTCAAGGCCTGGAATTTCCTACCAACATGCCTGAACAATGTTTCAGAGGAAGAGATCTCGGAAAGAAGCCATTGCTGTCAATGTCTTCTTAAGGTAGTGACTATTGGAGAAAGATGATGCAAACTCAAAAGCCAATAGGGCAGGAAGTAAGTCCACACACATGTTAGGGTCATCCTATTCTAAGAATGAGCCTTGAGTAGCTGAGTGCTGAAATCCATGACCTTGGCTGTAATTCCAAAGGTATAAAGTAGTTATTGTCAGATTTCCAGGAATGCCATAGTGTGAAGATAATTAACACTTTTTAGAGTGCTTACCTTTCCCTGCAATGGGGATGTGCAGTGTTTCCAGGGCAGAAGCTGGAAGCAAGCTCTCTGCTGTGCCTTTCTATTTGTCATAAGAGGTCAAGAGGTCTTGGAATAGAAGGAGTGGAAAGAGTATGGAAGTCTGCTTTTCTGGTAGCAGATGACACCACTAGTAAACAGTCATAAATCCACATAATTTTATGTAATTTGTACACATGGGTAAATACTAGCAAGATTATTTTATTTTACGCAACAGACAGGGAAGGTGATGAACATATATTCCCTCTGATTCAAATGGCTGATAACAACTGAGAGGTAGGTCTACTTGTAAGCCCTGCCACCTCCACATGATGCACAGAAGCTTTTGTTTTCCTATGTATTTTTTTTAATTGTTTGTTTGTTTTGTTTCCTTGTTTTTTGAATTTTAGGAACACCGCATCAGGCAGAAAAACCCAAACAAAAGCTTTCTGCCAACCACAAGGTGCCAGTCTGAAAGGAAAAAGAAACCAAAACACAACAATGCGTGAGAGAAACCCTCCACTGGAGAAAAGGCAGAACTTCCCCAGAAAAACTGTAAAAAGGAATTTCATTTGAAAAAAAAAAATCTTATGCAAAAATGAGCCAGTCACAAACATATTCTGAACTCGGTAAAGTGGCTTGTGAACAATTAATCTGAGAAATAAAATCGGAACATGCAGGGAAGATATTAAAAGAGGTCAAAATGCTGCTCACAGAACCAGGCCTGAAAGAAGCTGTTGAGGCAAAGTTCCCCTCAGGCAATCAGCCCCAACCTGACACAGGCAAATTAGTTGCACAAGCACTGTTAACTGAGCTCACTCGGTAGCAGAAACAACTGTATTCTGAGATGGAAAAACACAAACTAGAGACAGCAAAGAACAGGTAGGAGGCAGACTGGGTGGCGGGGAGAGCTGCTGATGCTTGGAAAGCTTCAGCAGCAAAGGACTAGAGGCAATATGTACAGGTGGAGCAGCTACGGGCAGCCAAAAGGCTGAGAGTGGACACAACCTAGAGGCAATAGCTCAAGTCCTTTATTTACCAATCCACTCTCCATGGAGACCTAGCTCAGTAAAACAGGCCTGTGCTGTGAAGAAGGATGCTATTACAGCAAAGAACCTGAGTTAAGATGCCAGTTTGTGACAGTGTATATGGTGACGTACATGGGTCAGTAAAAGGATGAGAAGGTCATTATACTCTCGTGTAATATGTAAGATTGAACTTTTGTTATCTTTGATATTAAACATCAGGTTTGCAAAATATGTTATGAAAGCCTTTGCATTACTGTTCTCTACTAATATTTTTGTCAGGAAGAATTAAAATGGGGCTAACATAAAAAAGCAAAAAGGCAAAATATTCTAATAATTTAATTTATGAATATAAAAAGCTTTCATCCTTTGTTTTAATCCTCACATTTACCACACAAATAAGGATGAGAAGAACAAAGTAAAGGTATGAAAATGCATCACAAACAATAAGGTAATAAATGTCACAACTTGTTTGAAACAGTTAGGAAATAAGTAGAAGCAAAACATCTAACACTTATGTTGAAAAATATGCTTCAAAAATAGGTTTACAGTTTTAGTTTTGCAACTCATGCTATAAAACAGCCCCATCTTTGACAGGCTTGCAATCATATGAGACAATATTTTGGTAGGGAAAATTTTCAGAAACCCAATAAATAATTTTCAAATAAAACCACTGTCTGAAGTGACATATGGTAAGACTCTTCTTAAACTTGCTTAACTTACAAACCCTACAGACGTGCAGTTTGTCAGCCCCTTTATGCATAGCTAGGGGGCTTGCAGAGCTGTGAACATACAGTAAGTTCTTGCATTTTACTGCATTTAATGTAGTACTGCCTCTTGTACCAAAGCTATTAAGCCTCTTGATCTTACAATCTCCTGCTGCTGCAACAACTGAGCAGTACATTTCAATACTTAGGAGGTATATCACTCATCTCCTTTGGGGTCTCTTGAACTCCTGCTACAGTGATGGATATAGAGACTTCATGGTGTTATAGGCATCTAGTACGGACAATTGTCACAATTTAATTAGCTTCATAGTCCAGTGTGTATTACAGTCAAATATCTATGTCTTTAAGGATTCTATGTTACCTTTGTGGCTTAATTGAAATGCTTGTAGTACAAAATGTCAGGTGCCATATAACTATTTGTCTTCTTCTGTAACTGATAACATCTTTTCTCATGAAGTTCAGTTTAAGAGATTTGCCTTGATTCATTTTGGTTCCTCTGATGTTATTTGCACATATTTATAGGGATGCCACTGCCATTGTTCCAAACTTACTTTGTAGACATAACATAACTAACACAAGTCAGGGTCCAGTTACAGGCTAACGTGCTTTCTTCTATGCTTTCCATGTGGTTGATGTACACTCCCAGAGAACTCATGCTGCTATACGCATCACTAAACGAGGAAAGTATTCCATGGAGCATTTATATATTCAATTTTTAGCATGACTGAATGAGATTCACTATACCACCTATAGCCAACCTATGGATATGTGCAGCTCATTTATCTGGCTTGGTATTGCAGTTTCTAGAGAGGACAGCATTTCTGCAGCGTGAATCACATAATTGTTCCTAAAGGTCCATCCTTCTCTCCATTGATGATGCAGGGAGGCTGGGGAGATTAGTTCAGATGCAGACACTGAAGCTCTGTCTGTCTACAGTCATGATGTTCCATCAGCTGCAGGATGACTTCTGCCCACATGAGGTATGACCACGCTATTACAAGGCAAGGACAGTCTGAGGCCAGGCTGCCATGTGCCCCATCAGCCCGCGTTACTTGAGACATCAGGGCTGAAGGAAGGATCCTCAAGGATTCTCTCACCTGTAACTATGCCCAGTGCATGTGAGGACAATGCACTACGGCTGGACAGGTAGACAGTAGGGTAGACAGTAGGTATCATTTAGACTGAATGCCAGCCGCCCCACCTGTCTGTGCCAGATCCAGCAAAAATACTATAAAATTTAAAACAGCTCCAAGTTTTACTTCAGAATTTACCTCAAGTCCTTACCTGGGTGGGGACTCATATCTGAACAGACCAGATGTGAGGTGAGTTTAGACATGAAACACAAAAATAATACTTAAAAAGTGTAAATCTGCCCTTTGGTGACAGAATAATCGAATTATTCGCAGCACACAGATAGATTGTATCCTTACTGTACCCTTAGCACAACTAGGCCCTAGAGACCTGGACAAGAGTGGGTCACAGAAGCCTAGAAAACAGCAGGCATTGATTCAGTGACTGCTGCCAAGAGTTGATTCAGAGTTTCACTCACTAGAAAGAATTAATATCTCATAGAAATGAAGGTCAAAGTATCCTATTTAAGTATACAGCAAAATGTTACCAATTGAAATAAATTATTTGAAAGTAAGGTAAGGTAGTTCCTCACTTTTAACCCTCTCTACAAGCAAAATAAGGACCTACTATATGTAAAGAAAGTTCACGAGCACAATCGTATTTGGTGCTTCTTATGGAACATAGTATAAGGAAATTTTTTCAGTCTCTGTAATGCACCAAGCATGATAATGTCCTTTAATGAGTGCAATGTTAGGTATTCTTACACATATGTCTTTCTAGTGGTTACTCAGCATGGATTTTTTTTTTTTTTAATAGTATGATACAGCTCTTGGAGATGCTCCAGTTACTCAAATGACAGAGTGCTTTGGTTTTGGAGCAAAAAAACTTGCTGTGCTCCTTTTCTACTTATGATTTGTGAATTCCATGTGGTCACATTATGCATAACTGTGCAATGGCAGGAAGTGGAACAGTTCACCACCAAGTCCACTGCAGCCACTGAATGGTTCCTTTCTTGAAGCAATTAATGCAATTTTCCCTGCTAAGGAGGGCATAATCCATAGTAAAATGTGGAATAGCAGTTTTATGATATTATTAATTCATTTAATTTTGCCTTAATTGGAATTCTTCAGTACACAGAAGGAAGTCATCCACTAGCCATCTGTTCTTATATATTGCAGTCATTGCTAAATTATCCTGTGTTTAACTTCCGATAATAAGGTTAACATGGGAGCTTTAGCATAACACCATTTCTCCTCTCTGTACTGTGTCCATGTAAGAATGTATTTCATTGCTACCCAAGAGAACTTCATAGGCAGAATCAAAAGTGTAAAAACCTGACACAGTTCCTTACTAAAACTTTTTGTGAGTGCTAAGCTAGAATAGCTTGGCAAGGAAGCAAAAAAAGCTGATAGTTGACAATTTGAAGAGTACATTAAGTAACAAGTTTATAAAGCTGACATTCTGTATCAGTGAATTCTGGATACTGTCAATCTCTACTTTTATAACCCTAGGGTAATTTCAACAATTAATGAATATATGAGGAAGGTTCTCACATGGGCTACAGAAGTTTTACACTGTTGTGGTAACATAAAATCACAACCAGAGCTTGGACCTGGTGAAGGAGAATTTTTGCTGTCATACGATTTCTGTAGAGGAACTCATATAAGCTTGAATAAACATTTCACAAAATCTCGGCATAGCCTTGCAGAAATCTAGGGTATGTAATTCTTCAGAAGTAGAAAATTAAACTAACATTCACAGACAACAACAACAACAATTTGTTGTAGCAGAAGCAGCTGCTAAAATTACACAATGGCTTGTCTTCACATGTTATCCTGCACCAGGTTTTAGAAATAGAAATTAGAAATAGAAATTAGAAATAGAAAATAGAAATAGAAATAAAAATAAAAATAAAAATAGAAATTAGAAATAATACAGAGGCGCCTGAAATCCACCTTAACTCTTCCCTTACACAGAGCTGAAAACTGTGTCATGTCCAAAGTTACACTTGCAGTATCTATAAAACACATTTCAAGCTTTTTAACAACCTTAGTTACTAAAGTCCTTTCCAGGATGGATATAGATGAGAATGGCAAGCATTAGGGATTGACTCTCATCATAAAAAACCAGTTGAGATTGCTGGTACATTGAAAGTCACACTCTAGCATGAAACTGCATTAAAACCAGAAGTGAAATCTTAATGCTTTAAACAGCTACTTTGCTAGTGAAGATAAGCATTTATTTGCATAGTTACAGTTAGAATCTCAAAAGTGTTTTAACCTTTTGTGTCAGAAGGTATGGCAGTCTGCAAGCACTGTTAGCACTAAACTGGGAAAGGGTTAGGATTAGATATTTCTTAATTCACTGCTCAAATTTGGGTGGAGTTTATTTGGGTGGGGAAGAGGTTATAAGGAGGTCTCAAAGAAACACACGCTGTTTCTGTTGCTGTAATATACCCTAAATTTCCTTTTACTCTAAATTTTGTTGGCATCCAAACCAAACCACTCTACATGGGAAAGTCATTAAAAATATCAAACCCTTCTGATTTCACTTCCAATTTAAAAAGCTTTTAAACTAGAAAATTGTTCTGAAGAACCTGAATTATTGCTAAGATAGTTTCATTAAATAAATATGTATCACTATAAAAAACAAATGCAAAGCAATAACTGCCTTGAAGGACTAGATTCAGTAGAGATCAAAACACATTATAGCTGTTCTGGTTCTTCCATTTTTACTTATAACCAAATGAAAAATTCTCTAAATAATATGAGCATGTACATCAAAGGGATCTTCCAGAAAGTTAATAAGAAGTAAGGAAAAGAGAAATAGAAAGAAAACAACAACAACAAAAACCAACAGAAAAATCATCAGCCTGTTTATGGCAAATTTGCTTGTAATAGGAGGTGGCTTGTTCAAGTATCCTTACAAAAGGGGCAGGTAGAATTGGGGCTTAAGTATTGTATTTATGAACTCATTTTTGATTTCCATGTCATGTTTGGTCAGGTTATTTAGTTGAAGATACTGCTTCTGTTACTGTCATCTCTGCAAAGTCAATCCAACAGATTAAATTAAGCCTTCTTTCTTTCTGCCCCACACATCATAAAAACAAACAAACAAAAATTTTAGAATGTGCATGCTGTTTCCGCTATCTGATGGTAGTGATGGATGAAACAGAAAGAACAGAGTTTGATTTAATCAGATAGCTTAACCTTGCAAGGAGAAGAAAGAAACCTATATAACATATTCATGTGTATATTTTATTTTCAGACGTGTCCACGCATAAGTATATATTCTAGACATACAGGTCTATCATGTCTCACTTTTTATATTACAGTGAATTTATAGAAAAGGCAGTTTACTGTATTTTATGCACAAGTCTATCAACATTTTGTTCAGATGATATTTGCATAATCTTACATTACACAAAGTAGCTTACCTGCCCAAAGGAATCTGCAGAGGAAAATCTGGTCAACACATTACAGAGGAAGAGAGAGAGTTAAACATTTTATTTTACAAACAAGGTGCACATCATAAACATTTAACAAGAAGGATCTTTCATCTCTTCAATATGTTTTCTACATCCTGTATTAAGCTAATGTTTTCATTTTAACAAGACTTGTGTTTTCATGGTTCCACTTTCATCCTCTCGTTCCACTAAACGTGATGGCCCAAATCCTGCAAATACTCATAGACAAATTAGTCTCATAATTATGTATTAAAATTAAACGTATATAGATATATTTCCAGTAATGAATTTGAAGTCCCACACTATCCAAACAATCACAATATTTGTTGTCTATTTTTCTTTTGGGAACAGTTGCTTAACTGTCTGCCTCAGTAGATATATTGTATAGATCTAAGCCCTGAGATTCACAGAAAAAATGCATACTGTGTCCTTCCTTCATTCATTTGAAAATGGGAAGGGGATTGCATCATGAGCAAGCTGTTTCAATTATATTTTGATATTTTTTGCCATTTGAAAGATAGCATGTTACAAATCATGTCAGAATATTTTTCCTACTGGACTTTTATATCTACCCAACAGTCAAAATATTATTTGTGAAGCGTGAACATTTTAATAACTATTCTTCTGGTTTCGTGAGCTAGTTGACACTGTATAATAGCAGAAAAATGAAACCATGTTGAAGATCTATCAGAACAAAACAGTGGAAATGATGAATCACAAGTAATGAAGCAGGAGCTAAAGAAGAAAAAATGCGCAAGTTTTTGCTTGATTGAAGAAATGCTAATACATATTGATATGTAAGTTGTGACACCCTGATACATATGTACAGCTACAGTAGTATTTTATAATCAAAATAATGCAGTAGGAAACAATTCCTGGAAATAAAATTCGAAGACCTCATTATCTGTGTGGTGTTAAGCAGATCAGTGCAGGCACAGAGTGAGTGCCTGGGGTCACTGCAAGGTCAGTTTAGGAATAAGAATTGTACAGCGGGTCTGGGTGCAAGCCCTACGGCATGTGGCTTGAAAGTGTGGCCATCAGAGAAAAGGAGGAGAAAGCAGCATATAACTTTACTGAAAAAGTTCAGGATTTGGTGGGAATTCATTAAATGGGGAGTTGCAAATTGCTATAAGCTGATTGCCTAACTCTAAAGCACTGTGCAAGCAATGAAATGGGCAGCATTTTGCTCCCCTGCTACCAAATATCATTTGAAATTGAAGATGGGAGTCAGAGCTGCATAGGACAGACTAGAGGGGTAAGTGACTAAACCTGGGTAGGAGAATCAACTAGAGTCAGATATCCAAACTGAATTAAATCCATCCATCCTCTTATGCTCTCAGAAGAGAAATAGTCTGACCCTCCACCGTTTTATATAATATTTAGCATGTGCTAAGAAGGTGTGAAAGATCTAAGGGGAATGAACTCCATTTATTAGCATTTTAAATCCACTT
This sequence comes from Caloenas nicobarica, assembly GCF_036013445.1. Taxonomy (NCBI): domain Eukaryota; kingdom Metazoa; phylum Chordata; class Aves; order Columbiformes; family Columbidae; genus Caloenas; species Caloenas nicobarica. The sequence goes on along the minus strand of NC_088246.1, from coordinate 133,046,059 downwards.
TTATGTGACATAGCAAATGTTACTATCTTCTGAGCCTGAACACATACTCTGAGCCAAAATATTAAGAAAATGTCTTAATGGATTGTATGGCCATCTTATTTTGAGCCCTTATTTTGAACTGGACATATACATTGAACAGGACTGACAGCTTAAAATATACGAATGAAATACACAAGACAAGGAGGTATTTATTTCATTGCTGAGAAATATGAAGGCTCTACTGTATATTTCCTTCCCAAATAATAGACTTTCTGCTGCCAGCACCTCTTTTCCTCAGGTCTACCACATGTACCAGGTGTACTACAGTCTATTTGCTACTGAGACATTTTTTCATTTTCTGGTTTAAAGCACATCTTATACTTCTCAATAATGTTCCTCCACCTTTTTCCAAATAGAAAAGTGTTCCATAACTTCTCTTCCATACCAAAGCAAAGAGAAAAACAATTCTACAAGGATGGTTGAATTGAGCCCCTTTCCCAGCAGTGCAATGCAGCAGCATCACTCATTGCTGCAGCTACCACTGGATCTAACCTCCATGAGGCACAAGAGTTCCCAAGTGGCCTGTAACTGCTGAATCTAAAACTTCATTTCTGGTTGTAGATAGTGACTGAAACTCTGAACTGCATGAAATTATAAGTACAGTTTTTCCAAAAATTCAAAATTAATAATAAGACTCAAATAAAATCAAAAGATGATTTCCAGAGGATAGAATTAGAAGAAGGGAACAAACATTATTTTAATTGAAAGCCACAAAAAATATTCTGAACTCAGTTTTTTACTTGTGAACTGAAGACCATTCCCTTCATCTTTATTGTGAGACTTGAAGTATATACACGTCATATGTTGCAATGCAATGTAGACAAGACAAATCTAACCTGGGTTTTCAATGTTAGCAAAACAGATGATAGAATCATTTAGGTTGGAAAAGATCTTTAAGATCATAAAGTCCAACCATTAACCTAACACTGCCAAGTCTACCACTAAACCATGTCTCTAAGCACCACATCTAAACATCTTTCAAACACCTCCAGTGATGGTGACACAACCACATCCCTGGGCAGCCTGTTCTAGTGTTTGACAACCCTTTACATGAAGAAATTTTTCCTAATATCCAATCTAAACCTCCCCTCGTGCAACTTGAGGCCATTTCCTCTTGTATTATCACTTGCTACTTGGGAGAAGAAACCAACACCCACCTGGCTACAACCTCCTTTCAGGTAGTTGTAGACAGCACTAAAGTCTCCCCTCAGCCTCCTTTCCTCCAGGCTAAACAGCCCCAGTTCCCTCAGCCACTCCTCATAATATTTGTTCTCTTCACCCTTCACCAGCTTCGTTGCTCTTTGGACACGCTCTAGCACCTCAGCGTCTTTCTTGCAGTGAGAGGCCCAAAACTGAACACCATATTCAAGATGGGACCTCACCAGTGCCGAGTACAGTGTGACGATCACTCCCCCTGTCCTGCTGGCCATACTGTTTCCGATACAATACTACATGGTTTCCACAAATTGAGAATATAGCTCAATAACTTAAGCTGCAATTTTATATGAAAATTACAAATTCAGTGTTGTAATAGCCTGTTATGTATGAACAAATACATTCTTTTGCATTTACTTGAGTGGGCTAGGCCTAAAGGATTATTTTGTTCTAATGGACATTATGTTTATATGGTAATCGGGACATACTAAACACGAGCTTAATAATACTGCTTTCAATATCTAACGTCTACTGTACCCTGTACTGACGTATCTGAAAACAATTTTAAAACCAGGAACTAGGCACAAAACACCTCTACTGATGGGGAATGAGAAAACATTTCCTATTCTACCAATGGAAATGCTAAAGTACAGAGTGGCTAAACAACTTATTTCCCAAAGTGATTATTGAATTATTGTATATGGGGTTTTGCATGTCTCACCCTAAAATATGCCTGGAGAAGTATTGGAAACGTATCAGAACCATATCAAAATCTTCCAGGAGAGAAGTTTCAGGGTCTGAAAAACTTGGGGAGAAAATTGTAATAATTTCTACTGGTCAGATTAGAAAAGTTTTTCTGGCATCAAAAGTGTTAATCTCTGTTCTGGATACTTTGCTGACTTCAGTATATGCAAACCAGTTTTGTTTGGATTAATATATTTATCCATGTAAATGTTACCTGCTTCCAGTTGATACTTTCTTACACATTTAATTAGCAAATTTCATTTATTAACATGTTTGCTTGTACTTGCTAATGCCTACATAATCCAGATGAAACTGGGCCTTCAGTGTGCTATGGTCTATTCAAATTTATAGTAATAGGCAATCCAGTTCTATATACATATTGATAGCCTAAATACACACAAGAGATACATGGTGGGAAGAATCACAGAGACACAAAGAAGAAGTAAGCCTTTATGAGGCCATTTAGAAAGCTAGTGATAACCTTGTGAAGAAGACTTACCTTCTGTGTCCCCAGTAAAAAAGTCTAGTCATTTAATTATTTGGCCTTTCATTTCTTTTTCTAGTCATCTGATCTAAGTATTGGCGATTGAAAAGAGACTGTTATATCTTCAAATATATTAGCAGATGGAACAGGCAAAATATGGAAAGCTGCATTAGAAAATGAAAGGTCTGCAAGTGAAGCTCTCAAAAGTCATGGTACGACACAGAGTAATTTGCATGATATTGTACCCCATTCTTCTGTGAACACATATTGTTTTTCTCTTCACTGTTTTAAGAAAAATTATTCAACACTACTTTTTATTCCTAGTGTTCAAAACTGTGGCTCCTGTACTTCATATTGGCCAAATCCTACACTGATGTTATTTTTTTTATTAGGTTTTCATTTGATGTTACTAGTTTTTAGTTTGATTCACAAAGCTTTTTACACTATCTGTAAGGAAACTGCTGTTTAACCAAGAATTATTTTGTCCCTCTATTTTACTCACGAGAGACTGAAATGAAGACATCCTTAGGAACTTCCAGCAAGTCATATACAAAGTCTCTGTCAAAGTAAGGGATGGAAGCCAGATGTCCATGAAACCATGAAACTCATCTTCATCTTGCAGCTGATCCTTATTCCATTCACTGCACACTATATACCTATTTCAGTGCAAGTAGCAGGAGACACCATTCTGTTTCATAAGACATCATTCAGACATTACAGAGTCTTCAGCACACAATATATCATAGCAATTCACTGTGCAGCTTAGACTTATTTGACACCAAGTGTATTCAGTGAATGAGGCAGTGATCCCACAAATAATATACTGTTGCTGCATAATTAAGAATGCTACTGCTATGCACATACCACAGGATATTATGTAAAAGAACCCAAAGAGCCTCAGTTTTGATATTTTCTGGCTTTTTTGATGATTCATTTGTGTTATGTCTAAATATTACAATGAAGCAATATGTTAGACACCCCTGAGCAGGTAAGTTTACAATTACTTGGAGCAGCATAGCCTCTGAAGCGTGGCACTGCACCTGGGCAATTAGCTCAGGCGTAACTTCAGTCTGAAGCAGCTTTATTGCTTCCAGTTACAGAGTTGGCTCATTTAGTGCCTATTTAGCAATTGCTCCAACAGGCACACGTTTACATTTTGTTTTCTGTGGGAGGGAGGGAAGAAGAAAATACTGCTTTGTGTCAAGCCTGAAGCAGGTAGTCAGGTGCTCTCACCTCCCTCTACAGAATTTGGAGGAAACTGGGACATCCTCAAAGCCCTGTCTCCTCAGCAAATCACATCCCACCATTTCCTGTTACAGCTGAAATTCCACTGAACCTTGCTGCACATCTAGCAGAATCCTGAAAGACCATGTATTCAATGGAAATTTCCCGTCAGTTTATAAATGCTGTCAGAGCCAGCTATAATAAAGAAACCACAAGTTATTTGCTTTAATCTTCAACAGAACACCAGGGTTTTGGCAGGAGACACTTTCATCAGAAAGTTTATAACCACCAGTCGTGGATGTTTTCAGCTAACAGGCATACATCAAAGGTAAATACAGTTTAATTATAGCATGTGTGTTTATTCTTTACTGATGAATTTAATTTTCGCTAAACATATTTAGTAATCAGGGAAAAAATATAGTCCCCTAATTTGCATCATCAACTTATAATTAATTCAGTTAGCTCTCAGCCTTGTTCGTTCCCTGGAAAATATTTTTCCAAACAACTGACATACATACCTTACTTTTTCAGAAAAAAACACTGGAGAAAGCAGCTGACACAGAACATGCTTATTAAGCAATATACTTTAAAACATATTTTGCAAGGATAGACTGTCTTTTCAAATACCAGAGCTCTAACTTCTCCACAAGTTTAGCTGCTACTTCTCCATCTTTGAAGATTCTACTGCTTTAACTGCAACAAAACTCCTCCAGCTTTGCAACACTTAATTATATATTTTAAAAAAGAATTGTATTTAAATGTACCCTGAAAATAAGAAGATGTTATCAAATGGGAAAAGAAAATTATTTCAAAAATCCATATAAAAAACTTGAATCTCATATTGGAGTTTTCATACTGGCTATTTACTTTCTTCCTTATGTTTCCAAAATAAATGTATAGCACTATCGCATTACCAGAATGATAAAAACAATGCTGCATTCTGTGCCTTCTCAATTATCCTTTAGTCCCTTTATAAAGCGCAAGCCAAAGAAAATTGAGGCATACAAAAATAAAGGAAACTTTCAATCAGCAAAATAATTTGCCAAAGACTACAATGTAGTCAGATCAGTTACAACTTTTCACAGAACTGAAGACTTCAGTAATGTTATTTAGGTTTTAACATTGAAAAAGCTTAATTCAGCCTTTTTGTTGAGTTGGCCAATTGAGCTATTATAACAGATCTGAGTCATCTGCTCTGTGCCTTGAGCTTGCTGCCCCAATCAACATGTATATTTTACTAAGATTTTAAAATTATAATAATTTACATCACAATTTTAGACTGGAAGGGAAAAACTGGCTCATCAAATCCCTGCTATCACAAACAGACATGATGTACCTTCCTATTCATCTGCTGGTGTCTTAACTGCTTAGGTGCTACTTCTCTTGTCAGAAATGCATTTTAGAATATGTGAATGTTAGAAACCATCTTACTATTTCCAGGCAAAATTTGTTCAGGGCCAGTTAACAATGTTGACACTCAGTTATAACATCTCCTCTGTCTGCCTGTTGTTTAAAACTTCTGATGTTTTAATGTCAAAGTATCCTACATTCAGCCTTCATTTTCCTAGGCTGAACAATCCAAGCTCTTTCAGCTTGTCCTCTTCTCCTTTCCCTGATGACCCTAGTTACCTTCCTCTATACCTTTTCCCATTGGAATTCTTTCCTGAAAAAAAATTGATCCTCAGAAATACTTTTACAGATTTCTTATGGTTTGAGCCTCTGTTGTGCTCTTTGCAACATTCTGAGTGGGGGATTTTTGTTGTGTTTTGCGTGTGTTGTTTGTTTGTTTTCAACTAATAGAGTATCTTCTCTGACTTATTAGCAATCCCTTTGACTATACTTGCAATTCCACCTGATACCTTTTCCGTCGGTTTCATAATTTCCCAAATGCACACTGTTCCCTGACAAATGATGCATGAGACTTACACCTACCTTGAAAGATACTTTCAGCTCAGGGAGTACAAAGAGAGGAGCTGAGGAGAGGAAAATAAATAACACAACAAGGTGATATTTAAGGGATATGAAAGCTAAAGGATAAGAGCTAGTTGTCGAACAATACACAGAATTTATGAAAATTATCTGAAATTATGAAAATGCTGCCTATGTACATCCCATTTACAGATTTCTGCAATCTTTTCTCCACAGTAAAAGAACAATATCTGCAGGAACAGTAGCAGGTGGTTTTCGGGAGGAGGGCCAGGTATATAGACTTGCAAGCAGACTGAAAATAAAAGTGGGAGGCAGTTACTTTAGTGTAGCAAAGATACTTTCTCCTGTTTGTTTTTATAGGTCCAGGCATCTAAACTTTTTCAGCTGGATCGCAGCTGGCCTCTCTAAAACAGCTTTAAATCAATGTATTGGTTAAGAGGTTCAATGTCTTAGGGGGGTAGAGGTTCCTAAAGGTTTGGAAGGCAAGATCCACATAGCAATCCCAAAGCTGTGCAATCAAAACTCTTGCAGCACTGTACACTGTGACTGACACATCTTTCCCCTAATAACCTCTGGCTTTAAAATGTTTATCCTTACACTTTTGAAGTACAGCAAAGGAAATTAGCCTCTCAGTAGACTACCATTAAAATGTTGCATGCCACTTTAAAAACATAAGAGGTAGACTTTTAGTGTCAATAACCAACTGTTTTTTCTGGTAAGATACAATTGCACTGCTCTTTGGGACACACCTCCAGTATTCCTTACATCTTCATTAATTACATATCGTAAGTTTACAATTTATAACGTCACAGTGTATGAAATACAGGCTGTAAACCTCTGTCATTTATAAATGTAGCTTGTGTCCGTTCATGTTCTCAAATGCCTGTGAGTCTCAGAATGAATATATGCTTTACTTATAGGAAGAATTCATATTTTTCTAACTTGTAAAAATTGAGAATCCCACCTTCTGCATAGTAAGTATTTTGTTTATTTTATACAGTTATGGGCTTTTGTTTCCCAAAATAGGATCTGCTCAAATCAAGAGAGAAAAAAAAAAGGACTTTTTTTTCACTTTAATAAAAATTTAAAGCTAAAAGCTGCTTAACCACAAGGGAAGCAACACAGAGCAGCAGTAAAGCCAGTAGCCTCTATTTTTAAAGCTGTCTTTTATTTCTGTAATGCTGATGGCCAAACTCAAGCTTTAAGTAACGCTTCCCCTTGTGACCAGGCTGCTTTAAGTTTTCCATTTTATTAAAAGAGCTAAATTGAGGGTATTCTGTGAGTCTAATTTGGAGTTCAGTTGTTGTTGTTGTTTTTAAATAAAAAAATCAAAGCCAGAAGTGGTCTAGTCATCAGGGAAGCAGTACATGAAGTGGTGCTGGGGATAACCCATACCGCTCTGGGACTATGACGTGTTTGGATAATGTTTGTGATGTGGGAAGTGTTTGATTATGGAAATATGTCAGAAAGTGAGAATAGGTGTGGCAGTAAATAATGGTTTTTCAATTGTTATTTCAAAATACTTATTTTAAAAAGTAATTAAAAGTACTGTCTTAAACTGTTGCTGAAATGTGATTCCTCCTCTGCTTAGAAATACTCTAAAATATATTTTCACCTCAGTAATTTGGAACTAGCTATAAAGAACATGTTCTCAAAGCTTCATAGACACCTAGATAATTCCATACTAGAAGTAGTAGTTTAGGAGGTAAAAAGAAGGTGTAAGTAACAGATAGTTTTTTTCATCATCCTGTAATTTCAAAATAGCTCCTTACAACAAAAAAATGTTGCAATGGCTTTAGGCTTTGGCTCACACACTGATTCCAAGACAGAGGACACAGAAATGGATTGCAACCTCTCCAAGGATGTATTGGGAGTAACACTAACTTTGTGGGGCAATTATACAGGTCCTGTTGAAGTTCAAGAAAATACACATTTAAAAAGCAAGCAATAACAATGAATTCTTCTGGTTTTGATCACTTACCTATAACATCTGCTTACCTTGCCTGAAACATCTGTCATCAAATGTAAAATGCAGGCAGTGAAAATTTTGGTATCAGCAATTGTTTCTAATAGATGCATTTTCCCCATATATCAGTTCATTGGTATCTGAAATAGCATACTAAGAAGAAGCTGCAAGCACATGCTGTTAGACACAGGGGTGACACAAGTTAATTTATTTGCTGTCAGGAGATATCTTGATGGGTATATATTGTACGTTATCATGAGTTACCCCAGCTGCAAGGGATTATTTCTTCTGCTAATAATGGCATAATAGAATACCATAACTTGTCACAAGATTTTAAGTCAGCTATGAAATTAACCTATTTCATCACTGAAAAAAAAGGTCTCTACTGATTTTTCCCCCTCTTTTTAATGGGACTTTTCTGCTGTTGTAAATAGGAATTATGAAAGTTTCAAGGAACTGTGAAACGGTTTCATTTCTTGAGTAAACCTTGCATGTAGTTTCTAAAACTCACCCATCATATTCTGTGTTCACAGATAATGTGAACCACATCATAATTTTACAGAAAATTAACAATCAATATCTTAAGCCAACAGCAACTAAAGGAGTAAAATCTACCCTCTGGCCTATGTCCCATTCCCCATATGGCAAAGGTAATGTCCATGTTTCTTGCAGCATCCCCTGGAGGCCATCAAACTCCACAACCCTGAAGAATGGATTTTTAAGAAGTCTTGAGAACAGCATACCAGGCCCTGTTTTGTAGTTCTTCATCTGCTTTTAGGATATAACTGAACAACATCCCCCTTCTCTCTAAATTGGAGAGATACGGATTTGATGGGTGCACTGTTCAGTGGATGAGGAACTGGCTGGCTGGATGCATCCAGAGGGTGGTGATCAATGGCTCAATGTCTGGTGGACACCAGTGACAAGTGGCGTCCCTCAGAGGTTCGCATTTGGACCAGTACTACTTAATGTCTTCATCAATTACAGAGATAGTGGGATTGAATGCACCGTCAACAAGTTTGTAGGTGACATCAAGCTGAGTGGTGCAGTTGACATGCCTGAGGGATAGGATGCCATCCAGAGGGATCTGGACAAGCTCAACAAGTGGTCCCCCTCATGAGGTTCAACAAGGCGAAGTGGAAGGTCCTGCACCTGGGCTGGGGCAACCTCGACTATCAATACAGGCTGGGGGATCAAGGGATCTAGAACAGCCCTGCAGGGAAAGACTTGGGGGTAGTGGTGGATGAAAAGCTGGACATGAGCCAGCAATGTGCACTTGCAGCCCAGAAAGCCAATTGTATCTTGGGCTGTATCAAAAAGAGCATGGCCAGCAGGTCAAGAGAGGTGATTCTGCCCCTCTACTTTGCTCTGGTGAGACCCCACCTGGAGTCCTGCATCCAGCTCTGGAGTCCTCAGCACAGGAAAGACCTGTTGGAGGAGGTCCAGAGGAGGACCACCAAGATGATCAGAGGGCTGAAATATCTCTCCTGTGAGGACCGGCTGAGAGAGTTGGGGTTGTTCAGCCTGGAGAAGAGAAGGTTCTGGGGAGACCTTATTGAGGCCTTTCAGTACTTAAAAGAGGCCTACAAGAAAGATGAGGGTAGACCTTTCAGCAGGGCCTGTTATGCTAGGACAAGGGCTAATGGTTTAAAGCTAAATTAAGGGAGATTCAGGCTACACGTGAGGAAGACGTTTTTTACAATGAGGGTGATGAAACACTGGAACAGGTTGCCCAGAGAGGTGGTAGATGCCCCATCCCTGGAGACATTCAAAGGCAGGCTGGACGGGGCTCTGAGCAACCTGATCTGGTTGAAGGTGTCCCTGCCCATGGCAGCATGTTGGACTAGATGACTTTGAAGGTCCCCTCCAACCCAAACTATTCTATCATTCTGTGATTCTATGAAGATAAAAATGCATCAACAGGGTAGCTCATTCTTAGAGAACAAGACGCTTTTCGCTCCTGGTTGAATTTTATACCTAGAGAACTGAATCAGCTCACCAAAGAGCCAGAGTTATGCTACAATATCCACAAGGGAGGCCCTGGAAGGTACCCAAGGGATGGAGAGAGCACAACTGCCTCCTCCAGTGGCAACAAGCCGTTAGGCTAGGTCATTTCAGCTTGTCCAATCAAGGTCCATTTAAACATTTAAAATTTTTGAAGCTAGATGGGCCCAAGTCACTACAGACCAATAGGTGAGAAACTAAAAGAGCTCTGTATTTAACCACAGCTAAAAGGTGCAACTTCGGAATTCCAGCATTGAAAAGGCACATCAGAGACTGCTGCAGTAAAGTCCTCAGCTCGAAGCAATATTTGAAAACCACTTGAGAAAAGAATAACTGCTGCTGATTATTTAAAAGTACCCAGGCATTTAAAGACATTAAAACAGTTGGCCTTACTATGAAAAGCAAGTTAAAATATTGATGTCAACAGAGAAACAGCTTATTCATTTCTTCCTAAAGTTTTTCAAATACTTTGGCACCAATAGCTCTGTCTTGCCTTGTTTGAACTATAGTGCCAGTTTCACCATGGCCATGACTGTACAGTTCAGATCAGATCAGATCCAAAAGCAGTGTTTACAACATATTGCTGAATTGCTCTAACAGCGTAGCATGTATATCAAATAGGAGAAACAGAATATCTTGCATAAGACCACATTGAGGTAAAAGAGCAATCATCAGCTACTACCCTCTGGTTCTTTCCCGAGAGAGAAGAATAGCTCACTCAAGTGCCTCTCAATAATTCTTGCCAGGGTTTCTAGTAAGGTCAACAAAGCTTCATGGTCAATGGCTAGTGAGAGAATGAAAGGATTAGCAAAAGCATTTAATTTTTGTCCATTGATGACAGCAGATCACTGAGCAATAACATTTCCTGTCTTATTATCAGGGTCATGTAGAAGAAGTGTTCTTGCTGATGCTGCAGGAATTAAACTTATAAAATATGCTTTGCAAAATTTCAGGGAGAAGTTAGATTTGATTTTAATTGTTCATCAAACCCCAGGAGCTATAGTTCATAAATTAAAAGGTTTTGCAAGCACAAACATTTCTTGAGTTATATGTGCTTTCTGAAATGTACTGTCAGTTGGTTCTTGAAAAGATTAATGTTCTTGTGATTCCTTTGTATGCATGTCTGAATTCCCTGCTTGTCCCTGTGGGTTCTGTTTAGTGGCATTTAGGTTCTCTGATGACTTTTCACAGCTGACAGTGTTGTAACAGGGATCAGGAAAAAGCTTATTCCTCTGACCCCCCCCCCAGTATGGAAGATGTACTAAAAATGTGTATATGTGTAGAAACAGCTATTTAGTGTTTTCATTCTCTTGATAAAATCAGACTTATTTTCTCTGATGAGAGAGGCCTAAGCCTTGCCAAGATCTTCCTAAAGCTTGCGGAAAGCACAGATCTCTCTGTTGGATTTTGTTTTCTTTCTTTATTTAACAGACAGAATAATATTTCTGGGGAAGGAGACAGGCAGAGTCAGAGAAATTTTGCTTATGGGGGTGGGGGAAACACACACCTTATCTTTGTTTTCCTTTTCCCATCCCTCCATTTATAACCCAGGGCTTGCTCTGAGGTCATCACAGGAAATCTCCCCCTAACCTCTCCCCTTGTTAGTGAAAGAAATTTTGATCTTATATAACATTGCTTTTTCCTTTGCCTCTTTCACTAGCAGTTATAGTCACAACTTTCCATATTTTAATGATGTTTCTATATTAACAATCTGTGAATTATAAATGTTTTATGGGTTTCTCTGGCAAGGTCTGTGGAGGAAGTGTCAACAGTAACTTTGTTTAGAAAAACCACAGGAGAAAGGCTGAATGCTGCTCTTTTTAAGACTTAAGGGAAGTCTGAGCTATCATGAAAATTTGCCTTTTTTGTCTTTTTTCGAAAAAAGAACAGCATCTTTTCCCTTAAACTTTCCCCATGTTCCTTGATCTTCCTAGATCTTTCTAGATGGCAAAGGAGTCCCTGACAGCTGCCACAAAATCATAAGGATCTGTCAATTCAGAACCATCAGAAACTCAATATAGTTTTGTAAAGTAAACCACATCTCTGAGTAGACATTCTCTTTCACAAAGTTTCTTTACTCCGCTGATGTCTAATATATTTTGTTTTCATTCTGAATGTGAATATCTAAAGAGAGCTTGAATGTAGTTGCACTAATGTACTTTAAAGATGCAGCTTTATTTGAATTCAGATCCTGAATGTCCCTTTCTCTAACCCTAGGAAGCTTTAAATAAGCAACAGCTTTAAACTGCAGTTTGGCAAGAACAGGAAGCAGCTTTCAGCAGCTCCCTTCCCTTTCTCTTCTTTGTATCTGGTGCTGATGAGCTGTTCATGTGCTCTCCTCCCCTTCCAATGCTTGAACCATTGCAGGTGGGAGGCAGAAGCTGTGCACAAACACAAGCAGAATCAGCTGATTTCTCTTCTGGGTATTGGCCAAAGCCCATTGGAACTGCCTTTTTTTTCCTGTTCTTATTTTGTTTGAACTACTTCACCCCTTCCAAAGATACGGTTTGTATAAACATGTGCTGACGTAATAAGAATGTACCCTTTCCCCCATTCATTTGTGAAACAAAACACAAAATAAAACAAGACCATTATGTAGATCATGATGCAAGTATTTCATATATTTCACTTTCACTCTCGTCAAAGTGCCTGGGAAAACAAAACAAAACAGCAACCTGCTTTCACATGCAAAAAGGAATAGTGATATTGAAGGATGAAAGAGGAGGGATTTTTCAGTATCTTATGTGAAAAGGGACAACATTTGCAGGTTAAAAAATGACAAAGCCAGTGTTATTTTTGTGCAGAACACACAGTTGTAATTCCTATATTAGTAATAATTTTCAGGTTTTTCTCAAACACTATAACGTGATTGACATTGCAAGCAATACATTGTCATTGATACCCTGCCTGCTAGAGAAGGGCAGGTGTACACATTTCTGGCCAGACAATTTTGCAAATTTCTATATTAATCTCTTTTTTTTTTTCTTTTTTGAGTAGTCTATTTCTTTTAGCAGTATACTCTTCTGAGATACCCTGATTCTAGATCAACCATTGCAACCTGAATACACTTACAGTGAAAGCTGTGTGAGAATTCTCCCTGGACTTCTGGGAATGCCGGATTGATTTGTGTTACTAGCATTTAGTAGAGCAGTAGGTTACTACAAAAAGTGATTTTGAGATACGATCTCAAGTCGAAATCCATAGCTGTAGGGAGCGATACTTCGAACTGGATATTTTTTCTGCATTTTGGGACCCTTGAATTGCCGTCAACAGTCAGAAAGCACATCCTGCTAAAGTAATCCTAAAATGTTTACACTAAGTAGATGGGGAAACCCAATTCAGCCAAGGTATTAAATTAAACGTTATGGCATTTTAATTTTTGTAGATATTATTTACTGAAACCTGGGGTAAGAGAATGCAGTGAACTGAAAACACCAAGTGAGGGACAAAAATCCATTTGACAAAGCAGGTCACTAAAGAACTCTTTGAGACTTAAGCTGTTGAAAAGACTTAATTTTTTAAGACAACCTTTTTTTCTATAATGCTGCAACATAACCTTTTCTTTCTTTTTCCTCTGTCCCACTCAAGCTGCTATACTTTAGGATCAGTTCACTCTGTTGAAAACCCATTGTAAAAAATGTCAGGGTTCATACAGCTCATTGCTGTAGATGACCTTGTAGTACTCTTTGCTCTTACATCACTTCTTTTAATTTCACCTTCCATTAATCACCCCTATTACTTTCTAGTTACAATGCATCTATTAGACTGTTGTTGGATTTTTTTTTTTCCTTTTCTCTAAAGCTTCTTGCTCTCCTGTTTTTCTTGGGCTTTCTAATCCTTTTGTTCTTTTCCTTTTTTCTTCTTATATCATTTATTCTTTTTCTCTCATGCACATGTGCCTTTTCTTACAGTCACTGCTTGTAACAATTAATTTCTTTAAAATTTATGCAAAACTCATGTATGTTCAGTAAGTCACCTCACAACACAGCATTTTCTTGGCAATTTTATTGCTGTATAGATTATACTTCATCCTGTCTTCTTTTCATGTGGAATCTCCTATATGAAGCAGTCTTCCTTGTCATAGTTGCCACATATCCTGCTTAGCCCTTTATTTCTAAACCATTTTTGTCTTCCCCATCTTATCACCTGTACATTCTTAAAGTTAATTTGTACTCATTTTTGCCCTTTCTTTTCTACCTAACCTAAAACACTCCTCCTAAAAGGTATTCTTTTAAACATCTTGCTTCTTTTATAATTTCTTTCACCAGCATATTTTTTTCTTAAGGATTTTAAAATTTATAGCAATAATTTTCTTAGACTTTACAGCTATATTCTTTGTTCCTCCATCTCTAACGATCCCTGCTCTCCTGAAATGCTATAACCTGACAATTTCCTTGCCTTTTTAGTAGTTATTGTATCTCTGCTTTTTGACTAAACACAGTTTATTTTTTGCTTATAACTTTCTGGTAAATGTTAACCAGGTCTGTTCTCAATATCTGAAGTAAAATTATAAATTTATATTAATCTACTAAGCATATCACTAATATTTCTTCTCAAGCTGAAATTGAATTCACAGATATTTACCAGTGGACAAGTAACAGTTAAAAAACCCAGATATATAAAAGATTATTAATTTCTTTTTAAGTTATTACAATTCAAAGAATGCCTTATTTGATTTGCATCTTATTTTTAGAAAAAGCTTTTCATCAACCCCAAATTTACCTCAACATTGGGGGCTCAAAATCAGAAGAAACTATGAGTGTAATTGCAAATATGTGCTGCCATTCCATTATATAATAATCCTAAAATTTATATGATTTTGGTTTTATACTTATGATGATTTTCATCCCCCTTGAGCAACATGTAGCTATTTTCCCTCTAACCTCCTAAATATCAGAGTAAGATTTGATCACAGTGGTATAAAAACCTACTGTACTATGTAACTTATTTTGCATTCTTAAATTGAGAAATCCTTTTTAATGCTGATACTCTGACCTATAAATCTGTCACCTAGAAAGTACCTTGCAAATGTTTTCTTCCTTCACATAGTGACTGTTTTTAAATAAATTTGAATCTTTTGTTTAATGAATAATAAATGGAACTTTTCTAATTGCAAAAAAAGATTACAATGTATGTCTGTCTGATGTACTGCTCAACCCAAGTGTTTTTTCTGTCCTTTCCTGTAACTGTTAATTATCCTCCACCTGTTACCAAGTTTAGTTGCTCCTTGCTCTGCCTACGTGATTCAATTAATATCATCTTATATAAAAACACGAGCACCTTCACTCTACCTTATGTTTGATGATTTTCCTTCTTCTGATTCTCCTGCCACATAACAGCTATTATTAATGATCGCTTTTTCAGTGGCACATTTCCTGGAGCTTTTAAAGTGGCTACTTTCTCAGCATCCTCCCTTAAGGAGCTTTTATGTGGTTCAAATTCCATTGCTAACTATCAGGCTTTTTCTAACCTTCTATTTCTTGGTAAAATTCTTGAAAAGATATTCTGTTCTTAACTTTCCAAACACCTTGTTAATAATAATCTCTTTGATTGTTTCCAAGTAGGGTGGATTTTCATTTCTAGCATGGAAAAAAACTGTTCTATTCCACTTATAAGAGTAGAAGATCTCCTGAAATCTTACCTAGTGATCATAGTTCTTTCCCCTCCTCATTATTTTAGATGACAGTATGGCAGAACTTAATATTTTATTATACTGTTACAGATCATGAGATAATATTTCCAGTTCTCAACTATTTTATTTCAATGGTAACACTTCTTTCCTCTGGTTGTTATTTGTCATTTTTTGCTGTTGCCATTTTATTCACTTTTGTCACATTTTGATGTAATGTCTTTTTTTTTTTTTTTCCCCACCAGTTCTGCAATTACTAGAATAATATTATAGCAGTAATAACATCACATTTCAACATTTGAATTTATAATTGAAGTACTGATCATCTCTTAACTACAGTGTCTTTACTAAGTGATACTTAACAATGCAAAAGAAATTTTGCCATTGATTTCAGAACTTAAATTTGTATAAGCTACTTTCATTTTCATACTGTTAAGGAACTGCTTGTGTTCCTCAAAGAAAATTCTGCAAATTAACATACTGTACTTGCATGTCAGCTCACTTGCAAAGCTAATTAAATATTTCTCATATGCATTGCATATGATGACTGTTTCGGTTTATGTTTTAGAGATGTTTTCCAACATTCTGTGATTTATTTATAGGTATATCTATGGCACTAATCATTGGAGTATTTGAGCACATAGAAATGATTAAAGATACATCAAAATTACTTCTAGAAAGTACTGCTTTTCTTTCTGTGCTTTGAAGCTGTTTCTTTACCATAATATTCTGGAGGTTGATTCCTCCTGTGTTCAGTATCATTACTACATAGCTATTGGGGAATGCCAGTTAATACAGATATGCCTTGTATTGAGCTTGAAAGTCATATAAAAGAAGCTCCACTTGTTTGGAATCAGCGTTGTAGGAAGTTTGTTTCATATTTTGGGCCTGTCACTGAGCATGCCCTCCTTTCCATTGTTGCAAGATGAAAGCCAGGGATCTATCAGCCAAGTATCCCAAATGAGTGCAGCAATCGCACTGGGAAATTGTGAAAGACAGTGCTTGAGATAAGTGGGCTTCAGCCTTTCATATCTTTGATGATGGAGGGAAAGGAAGGGAAAGAAACAGGATGAGGTTTTCAAGAGACACAATTTTAGTATGAAGAACTCTCCAGTTTATATTTATCCTCACTTACATAGCCTTCAAATCAATTTTACGGCAAAATTATTCTATACTAATGCTTACAGGAATCAAGATTTTGTCCACAGTGCTTAAGTAAGACAGCAAAAACTATTTAAAGAAATCATGAAGTGTTAAAAATTATTCCCTGAAATAAGACTAGTGATGATAATCATCTACCTTAAAAAGGTACATCTGAGCACACTGTCCCAAAGTACAACTGAGCCACAACACAAGGAATTTCCCTCTCTATGAAACAGGCAGCATAAATAAAATACAATTTATTGTGTTTAAAACTATTTTAAACATCTCAGATTTGTTTCCCCTTCTGGAAAACCCAGCATTAACCTTGTGTCTCAGTTGCAGACCCTTATAAGTTTCCAGTTTCCACAAAAGCTTTCAGGATCCTATTTCAGTGTAGCAGACAAGCAGTCACAAGAAAAAGAGAAGTGGTAAAGTAGATATTGCAGGAAGATTTGCAACAAGATTTCATCCCACCATTTTCAGTGGCAAGCTTGCTGACAATATCCTATGTCACAGCTCTTTTGACATAGAGATTCCATAGCTTTGATGAACAGTTAACATGTTAATGTGGCAACAGACGAGCAGAACTTTTCAACAGCAAATTACTGTAGAGAGCTCAAAAAAAAAAGGTAAATTTCAATGACAGATCATAGGTATAACACAAAACATTAAAATGTAGAAGACCTCTATGCAAAAGGCAAAACAACCCATGCTCCTGTGAAATTTATCTTTCAAAAGAAAAGCCAGATACACACTTTGTTCAAACACATAAAATATTTCTTTTTTAAAAGAGCAAACCCATCCTGCTTCAAGATTTCATTTCTTGTTTGGTTTTATTTTGTTCTATTTTCCTCCAGAGGTTTGATCAACATGAATAGGAAATTACTTATAGTTCATATACTCATATTCTTATTCACAGTACCCCAAACCAAAATAGCACTCTTTCTCTTATCAACAATAACTTCTTTCCTTACTCCCACTTTAAGAATCATACATCTTGTATCATTAATATAACAACTACAGGAACGAGTGCATAGCAAAACACTCTACTTCTTGCAACTCTACATATAAGACAAAAATAAGTCACAGATTCACTGCAGTAAAAATGCACTGAAAAAGATGTAGTATATCACTTTCAACTTTGCATTATACATAAAAATATGACAGAATCAAATACACCTTTAGAAGAATGAGCCTATAATCTGAGCTAAAGGGAACACATGAATGCCTGAAGTTTTGTTTGGATGAGCATTCAAAACCTGCTTCTTGTTGATACTCTGCTACAATGGCCTTAGAAGATTCATTCTTCATAAACTGTTAACAAACTGCAGAGGCAAATGCAATTTTGCATGGATGGGAATGGTGAGAAGGGAGACGAGAAGACGCCTTGCTCGGACTGGGACGTTTTCTTCTGTGTGTCAGCGGTCAGATGGCAGAACGACAGGAGCCTTTGCACAGGCACCTTGTCCTCTGGCTCTGTGCAAATGTGGCTTGAGTGGCACTGCGTGGGGTAACGAGCAAGATGGCTATATTGTTGCCACCACATTTGATAATGATATTTGGTAATGATAAAAGGAAAACTAGGGAAAACACGGGCCCTCTCCAGAAAGAAATGGGAGACATGATTACCCAGGATGTGACGAAGACTGAGGTACTCAACAACATTTTTGCCTCAGTCTTCACCAGCAAGTGCTCTAGCCACACTGCCGAAGTCACAGAAGGCAAAAGCAGGGACTGGGAGAATGAAGAATTGCCCACTGTATGAGAAGACCAGGTTCAAGACCATGTAAGGAACCTGAAGGTACATGAGTCCATGGGACCTTATGAGATGCATCCATGGCTCCTGAGGGAACTGGTGGATGAAGTCGCTATGTCACTATCCATACTTAGAATCACAGATGATAGAATCATTTAGATCTTTAAGATCATCAAGTCCAACCATTTCCTAGCACTGCCAAGCCTACCAGTAAACTATGTCCTTAAGCACCATGTCTGCAAATCTTCTAAATACTTCTGGAGATGGTGACTGCACCACTACTCTGGGCAGCCTGTTCTAATGCCCAATAACCCTTCCAGTGAAGAAGTTTTTCCTAATATCCAATCTAAACCTTTCCTGGCTCAACTTGAGCCCATTTCCTCTTGTCCTACCACTTGTTACCTGGGCAAGGAGACTGACAGAGATCAACAAGGTCTCACCTCAGCCTCTTTTTCTCCAGCCTAAACAATCCCAGTTCCCTCAGTAGCTCCTCATAAGACCTGTTCCCTAGACCGTTCAGCAGTTTCATTTGCCTTCTTTGAACTCGGTCCAGCACCTCATTGTCTTTCTTGTAGTGAGGGGCCCAAAACTGAACACAGTATTCAAGGTGTGGCCTTGGGACCTGATAAGATTTATCTGTGGCAGATGAAGTTGCTAAGCCACTATCCATCACTTTTGAGAAGTCATGGCAATTTGGTGAAGTTTCCACTAGTGGAAAAGGGGAAATATAACATCCATTTTTAAAAAGGAAAACAAAGCAGACCTGGGGAACTACAGGCCAGCTAGTCTCGCCTCTGTGCCCAGCCAGATCATGGAGCAGATCCTCCTGGAAACTATGCTAAGGCACATGGAAAATAAGGAGGTGATTGTTGACAGCCAGCACGACTTCACTAAAGGTAAATTGTACCTGAAAAACTTGGTTCCCTTCTACAATGATGCTACGACATTGGTGGATAAGAGAAGAGCAAATGACATCATCTAGATGGACTTGTGCAAAATATTTGTCACTATCCCATACAACATCCTAGTCTCTAAATTAGAGAGACATGTATTTGATGGATGGACCACTCACTGAATAAGGAATTGGCTGGCTGGTCGCACTCAAAGAGTTGAGGACAACAGTTTGATGTCCAAGTGGAGACCAGTGATGAGTGGTGTTCCTCAGGGGTTGGTACTGGGACTGGCACTGTTTAACATCTTTGTTGGTGACATAGACAGTGGAATTGAATGCATTCACAGCAAGTTTGCCGATGACACCAAGCTATGTGGTGCGGTTGGCACGCTGGAGCGAAGAGATGCCATTCAGAGGGACCTTGACAGTCTTGAGAGGTGGGCCCATGTAAACCTCATGAAGTTCAACAAGGCTGAGTGCAAGGTCCTGCACATGGATATGGGCAATCCCAATAACTAATACAGGCTGGGCAGAGAATGGATTGAGAGCAGCCCTGGGGAGAAGGACTCAGGGGTGTTGGTTGATGAGAAGTTCAACATGAGCAAGCAATGAGCACTTGCAGCCCAGAAAGCCAACCATATCTTGGGCTGCATCAAAACAAGCATGACCATCAGGTCAAGGGAGATGATTCTCCCCTTCTAGTCTGCTCTTGTGAGACCCCACTTGTAGTACTGCGTTCAGTTCTGGGGCCCCTAACAGAAGAAGGACATGGACCTGTGGGAGGAATCCAGAGGAGGGCCATGAAGATGATCAGAGGGCTGGAGCACCTCTTCTGTAAAGACAGGCTGAGACAGTTGGAGTTGTTCAGCTGGAGAAAAGAAGGTTCGGGGGAGACCTCATAGCAGCCTTCCAGTACCTAAACGGGGCCTACAGGAAAGATGGATAGTACTTTTTACAAGGCCATGTAGTGATAGGACAAGTGGTAATGGCTTTAAACTGAAAGAGAAAAGATTTAGATTAGATATAAGGAAGAAATTCTTCACCATGAGAGTGGTGAGGCACTGGAACAGGCTGCCCAGAGAAGTTGTGGATGCCCCATCCCTGGAAGTGTTCAAGGCCAAGTTGGGTGGGGCCTTGAGCAACCAGGTCTAGTGGAAGGTGTCTCTGTCCCTGGCAGGAGTGCTGGAACTAGATGATCTTTAAGGTCCCTTCCAACCTAAACCATTCTATGATTTCCTCCCTGATGAACAGCGCTCATTTGCTCTTAGCTCTTAGCAGAGTATGGACCTACGCTGACAGGAACCTGTTGCTGTAGAGAATGATTTAGAGTGATATGTCAGGAGCAGGACTGGTAATCAAGGCGGAAACCTGGGAAAAATCCAGGTACAAGAAGTTTTAGCAGAGCTCTAGTAAGACCTGAAAAAAGCTCTTCCTGGGATCTACAGTTTCAGGGTGAAGGGTTAACCTGGACAAGGTAAGCACAATTTGACGTAAAAAGATGAGAAAACCATCAAAAAGTAGCAAATACAGATGGTTACATCCCATTCAGTTCTCGGGGGAAAAGCAAGAGTGCAAGAAGCCTGAAATACAGAGATACTTGGGTTATACTGGGTGGCTTACCCAGAGTAAGTTTTCTTTTTAAAATACATGCACGTATTAATATATATGCAGACACATATATCACCCATTGCCCAGAAGAAACATCTTACTAATATTTTACTGTATTTGCTGCCACTAAACTATTTAGGACTGATAGCAGTATTTTAAAATTTATTGTAGAATAAATGTACAAAAAATAGAGATTTCTGTTAAACAGTCACACTGAGAAAGTATAAAATTCTAGATACAAAATATTATCTGTATGAGTACCTTTTGTTAAGGAAATATTAGGTTTTTGTGTTACATTTGCTGTAGCAGATAGTACATATACTTTGGTATGCTCAAGTATCTGCTCTTAACAGCAATACATTATTTTAATATCAAACTTTTACTGCAGTCAGCAAATACTGCGTATTTTGTTTAAATTGACATGTCATATGTTATTATAAAATATGAAAAGAAATGATTGGGTCTCTCAGACTTAGGCAGAATCATTTTACTGTGGTTTGGCTTAAATATGTAGCATATTTTCTTCCAGACAAGCCTCAAAAATACTATGAGAAAATAGAGCAACCAATAAAAATATATTAAAAATATATGAACTGATGATCAATTGTTTACTTTTTATGAAATTATTTACAGATTTGACTGTCTAGTAAAATCTTATTCAACTAGAAAATATAAACATTCTTTTTATAATATGTTTGATAACTGAGATAAAACAGGTGTCAGCTTTCATGCCTATATACAAATCTCCTTTACACTCTGAATAGCACTTTATGTGTGTTAGTCAAAATTGGTTGTCAAGATTTGTGTTTAAAAACAATAACAACTGAAAATAAAGTGGCAGTCTTTACGGGTCCTCGTTGATTGTGGTTTATTATGCAATTATCTTAATGCTGAACTCAAGAGTAAATGGGAGTTGCTCATCACAATCTCACCATGAAATCAAGACAGTAAGATTAAACAAATTGAAAAATCTACTATACTATCGACTGTAGTTACTGATTATACTGCAGAATCAACAGTTAAAATACAGTGTACTGTACAAAAAGGCAGAAATTTTAAGACAAACATCACTTCCAGTTATCTGAACACAGCGATAAAACAACATTCCACTATTTGTTTTTGTCAAATCCTGGGCAAACATATAAGTTTATTGTGAAAATAGTAACTGAAGAAGTATTACTGCATTATTAATTGATGTGTCATTTACCGTAGTCTAATAAAGAGAAAGTTATTTCTTGGTGACTTCTTTCATACTGACAAAGCTGTATATATTTGATATCACTAGAGGATGATTTGGAACTCTTTTGCTTCCAACATTTATGTGCTTGAAAGATTGGTAGCTCACAATATCTTCCTAAAGATGAGACATCCTACATGATTCATTTACTTGCTACTCTAGATATTTTAAAAGACAGAGAAGTGCTAGGGGAGGGAAAAAAAGAATAAGAAAAAAAGGACACAATCGTGATCTTTATGTAAAACAGAGAAATCCATTATTTGTACATGAGGTAACATTCCCAAAGGACTGGAAAGCAGTAAGTATAAAGTTTAAAACCCCTAAAAATAAGCAAAAACATATCACTGCCTTTGAAAAATGGGAAGGGAAAACAATTTTTGAACAGCAAGTTGATAAAGGTAGGAAAATAGGCCTTTCAAGTAAGCCTTCTTCACTGTTTTTGTTTGTATGCTGTTTCTCCAAATTTTCTGCTATGGCGGTTTGCTAGTTTTGAGCAGCAGGCCAACATGATTCATACTCTACTACTCATAGATTTAAATTTCTGTATTTACTAATAAAATGTGTCAAGAGGGTATTCCTCCGTACCAGACCGATCATTTAGATGAGAGTGATATTTTTCTAGAGGAAGGCAGATATTTTCTAGTAGTAAACATTTAATTTTATTTATATAATAAAATTGATCATATTCTCAGAAATGCTGTGTGCTTCTTGAGGTTGTCCCTTACTCATGACTTTAATTCCAATAGATCTCTTTATCCCTTAAGAATTTGGTTTTGATAGGGATTTTGTTTGTAAAGAACTTCAGATAAGTGTGTGATGAAAAATGCTCACATACACAGTGTTCTCTTTAGGAAGCATTTTCATTTTAAGGATTATCACACCACTGGGAATTCTGAGCTTCATACACTTATAATCAAATCAACCCTGCTTCCTCTGAAAGTTTTCACCTCTCAGAAGTATCCCTTTTGAGATTCATATTAGTGATTTTATCCACAGAGATTTTTTACAGTTAAATTAAATCTTCATGAAAGTGGGTTTTTTTTTCTCACTGGAGGGAAGAACTTGAAGGAACAGAAGACCTAATGCTCTTATATGTCCATTTCTGTCCATTTGAGTAGAAAGTGCATGAACACTGTTTGATTTCCCTCTAAGCATTCCTTACAACTGGAGTGTTATGCTCTGGAAACAGGCAGTATGTATATTGTCGGTGAATGGAAATTATGCCTAACTACATTAACAAATTGAGCTGTTTGTCCAAAGTATGTTTTGGCTGGTTTTGAAAGTGTCACATGTAAGAACACCTTAAGTCATTGGTAGGGAGCTTTTCCAATAAGAAACCAAACCAAACATCCTCCCCAGCCCCCCAGTTCCCATCTATTTATAGATATTTGTAAGAATATCTACCTCAAATACACATACGGTTTATGTTATTTACATTTGTGTTATGTTATATATAAAATACACTATAGTATTTTAGAAATAACTATACCGTTAGTTCTTGCACATTACCTGAAAAATAATTCACGTTTATGAAGTTGACTACAAGATACCAATCAATAAGGGAAAGGATAATTACAGAATAAAGAAAGGAAAGGACATACAGGTCATGCCGTAGTTAGGAGACTGTAATACTAATATCAACATTGTAGAAGTATTATTTATTCACCAAGCTGGAGCACATTTTGTAGGCAAGAAGAGACACTTTTAAACATTTTGATTTTTTATGGCATCTGACTTAAAATTTTAACCATTTTACTATGAAAAATTGTCTCATTAGGAAAGGCTAAAAACATTGTGTTTGATTTGATGAGAGATCAGGCTTTCTTCTTTTGTCATAGATAATTCATCTGACAACATCTTTGAGATGTTGTACTATTTGAGATGCCGTACTGTTTAAGTCTAATGACATCTATGTACATCCAGCTGCGTTGTAACTAATTTTCCATTATAATCACAATCTGTGATTGAACTGATCCTTGGAGTTATAATTCACATTGCTGTTCATTCAACTAGAGTTTGAAAAACATCTTTCTTTTTTCTATGACACATTCTTACCACTCCACAGCATCTAAAAATATTACATTGTCTTTCTCAAATTCCACAGCTTCTGTCAAAGTATAAAATTAACTAAATTGCTCATTAATTTATCAATAGTGGAGAGTACTGAGAGCTTTCAGTTGTTATGGGATGTAAAATGAGTCAAGGATATTCAGCAGGTCTGAAAACTGAGCCCTCTAAATGTATTTGAACTTATCTTGGACATGAATTTTCCTGCTGTGCAGCCAACTGATCAGTGAACACGTTTAAAAATATAAATTAAACCAAAAGGACAGGCATAATTCTTCTTGATGTTATTTTCTCAGGTTCTGAACCTCGATATGATTTCATTGCACACCTTAATCAGAACAACAAGCACTGGAAAAAGTTACACTGTCCACTTCCTTAATTGAAATTTTGCTGGATTCTCCAGAGATGTTTTCTGTAGATGAAATCCAGCTTAGGCTTCTCCCACAGTGCTGATTAGTTTGACTAGTTTGTTGCAGTAGAACTACTCTGACTTTCAAAGTCTCCCCACAGAGAATTGAGTAGACCCTACCATGACTCTGTTCTCAGATATTTCACGTGGAACTAAGAGCCAGAGCAAGTTCAAATGGCCATAAAAATATTATGATCAGTTTTTATTTTTCCCACCAGACACCGGCCTGATTCATTACATAATACAGACAAGCTCAAGGAATCAGGGCCAGTTTAATGTCTTTTTCTACTCCTTCTATTGGCTGCTTACCTGTCACAACCCAAACCCAACAATGAATATAAAATTATTAATTTTATAATGGCCTTTTCTACAGTGTTCATCACCACAGAACTGAAATGCTGTGTATATGTGGACTTCACAGAATGTATGAAATGCACTAGAAAGTCTTTCGTCCTCATTTGGAAACAGATATCCAAAGTACAGAGAGAGGAACATCAACATAATCCACTCAGTTCGGGTGCTGTACCTGACAGACTGAGCTTTTAGCAATAACAGCAATTTTCTAAAACATCTTGTGCTCAGAATACAGTTTCTACCAAAATTAATTGCAGCTAAAATCTCTCAGTGCTTCTGAAGGTAAGGGCATGAGTTTCTCAGATTGGATAAGCTCAATTAATAACCAACTGTAAAATGTTTTTGCTTAAGGAACTACTCAGAACTTCACTATTTTGTAGTGAATAAAATTCTACAGAGAGACCTTTAACACTGAGACCACTTTTTCTTTTAGTTTGGCCATTCTTCTCAGTTCTTGCAGTAAATAAGGGAGAGTTTTACATTTGTACAAGGCAAGATTTATTCATATGTTTTATATACAATTGCATCATAAGGTCTGTCTAGATATGTCTGATCAAGATCTGTCTGGAACGGAAATCAAAACAATAGTAACAACAGAAGTCCTCAGTTTCTAACTGGTAGCCTATTTCAATGTGATACTTCTACAATATTGCAACATTTGATTTATAGCACCCTTACTAATATTTCATTTCCCCAAAGCATGAGGGGAAAATAGCATTATTTTTCATTTAGAAGCATTACCAGCCTCCACATAAAGAAAAAAAATTGCTAGACAGTTATAGTGACTAGTAACAAGATATGGTCATATTTTCCTTTTTATTAAAGAAATTATGTTCTAGAATCATAAAGAAAGTTCTAGACTCATTAAAGTCTTATCAGATGCATCAGTCTGCTACTTTTACTAATGAATTTCTCTAACTTCCACAAAACACAAAGCAAACAGAAGCAACAACAAAAAATTTCTCTAAAGAAAAAAGTCATGTGTGTGCATAAAAATTATATCCTGACCTTTTCAATGATCAGTATATGTCCAGAAGCATAAGATCTGATAAAGTTTATTTCTGCAATATGGCTATATGTCATAAATTAATCCACACTTTTAAAAATTTCAGCTGTAATGTCTATATACTATACTGTGAAAGCATTGTAGGTTGGTTTTTTTTTTAAAAAAAGACCAAACCAACAAAATGGCATATAACTGATGAGCTGTGCAGTCATATTTTTCTTAACATTATATTTACCACATGACTTATTTATCATTGCTTTACTACTGCATAGAATAACAGACTATAATGCTTGATAAAATGCAAGTACTTATATAAACTCTTCTATGCCATACTTGCTTCTCCACTAGGTGTGTTAATGGTACTGTACTAGTTCTAGCATGTTGCTAAAATTATATGATGAAAGTAATTTGGAAATTTCAAATAGCACTCATAATGTTTTAAAGATATTTTCGACATTACATGTCATTCCTTTTAGCCTAGTAATAATGGGTTGGGAAGTATCATCTGACACTTCGAGAATCTTCATGAAAGTGAAATTATGAATATAATATCTGAAGCAGTTAGCTCTGGTACTTAACCACACATTTCAAGTCTAAATTTTGTGCATCAGTACTAGTGGGGTTTTTTTAATTTTAATTTTACACACTCTAAGGAACCCTTGGTCATTGTTCTGTAGAATCAATGCTGCTTAGGTATATCACCTTTTTCTCCTCTAAAGTATGCAGAAAATGTCAGTTTTGGGGACACTCGTCCAAAGTTGCATAGCTAACTTAGGTGACCTAGACTTCAAAATATTAGCATCACAGAAGAATGGCTGGTTTGGTTCCGTGCCCTTGGAAAAGGGAGGAGGCTCATCTTTTTCACACCTTTCAGGACAAAACCAGAACTTAGAGAACTATATGCTTCTTATTCAGCAACTTAAGCATGGAAAGCTTGCAAGCACGGACTACTCAGCTATTGCACAGCAATCATACTCAAAGAGGGAATAAATTACCTTTTGCCTGGAAAGGGGTGAGAAGGTACATTGCAAAGCTCTGCACAGAGCCACATTAATGACAAACACAGGGATTGCTTTCTGTCTTTTGATACATTTTTGTACTGGCCTATAATAAACATCTTCTAGATACTCATATCGTGTTCTCTCATTAACATTAAACTACCTTAATTTAAGGACTGAATATGTACAGTAATCAAAAGCAGGTGTTTTGTGATGAATACAAATGAAAACAAAAGATAATTAATTTGTGAGATGACTCTATCTTAACTTACCAGACAAACTATTTTAAATAATATCTCTTCTGTGATTCGTAAGTGGATCTAACTAGATAGGGATAA
The DNA here is from genome assembly GCF_036013445.1 of Caloenas nicobarica. Taxonomy (NCBI): domain Eukaryota; kingdom Metazoa; phylum Chordata; class Aves; order Columbiformes; family Columbidae; genus Caloenas; species Caloenas nicobarica. The sequence continues at coordinate 133,019,077 of NC_088246.1, read as the reverse complement.
ATCTACAGACAGTTCTTTATTTTAGACTATTTACCAGCTCTTCTGCAAGCGAGATTCAGATTGGTTGTGTGAACAGCAGCAGCACAGTAGTAAGTAAAAATCCTTTTCCTTCACCCACTACTGGGGCCAAAAATTACAATTCTTACATTTAAATGGTAGTGCTATGCATATGAGTAATATGACTTGTTGCTGGGCAGCTCCTTTACAATCATTCTGGAATTAATATTGAGACAATTTGTAACAGACTAATGGGTGGAGTCACAGAATGAGGATGAATTCCTATTTCTGACTCAGTATTTCTCCTCAGGACTTGGGATTTTTCTCAGTTAAAATATACATGGTTTGCAGATCACCTACCAGCTGAAGGCCTGATTTTGCCATAAAAGCAGCAATGACAGGCTGTAGAGCTACCTAAAGTCAAGTGGAATTGAGTGTGGGAGGCACCTGCATTACTTGACTCCATGGCAAGATGACAGATTAAAACTCCATTTTTAATTAGAAGTAAAGTTTAAAATTCTTTATTACACAACATACCAGTTGCAGTGAGAAGAAATGTAATCACGCTTTTGTTTTAGTTTCAGCTGCATGCAGTCTTTTACATAGAAAGACCGTAAGTACCACTTCGCATGGAGCTTAGAAAGTTGATGATGAAGCCAGATTTTGATGTCCCTTAACTGTTTTACAGACCATTTTTAAAATTTGGCTTCAGAGATCATTATGTAACTATACACAAGGACCAATAATTTCAGCATGCCATAACAACAAGTCACCGTGGTTCGATTTCAAATACTGCTGTGCATTTAATATCTTCCTGAATGCTTTGTATTTTTGTCCCAACAATGATTGCACTTTGGAGCACAAATTAGCAGATTATTATTGATAGTACATGTGTTCAATAAAAAAAAAAATGCACATTGCTTGAGACTTTCAAGTGGAGTTTCTCTTTTCTCTGGAAAGTGTACTGCAGTATCTAAAAAAACACACACAGAAAATGTTTTTTATAGTGGGTCCAACTCTGCTGATGTTTAGTTCATCATTTTTCCTTCACTGCTTCCTTGACATTTTCATGTCAGGCTGTATTCTCACAACAACAGGACTTTTGATTAGGGATTTCTAAACTGTGAGTGGAAGAAAAATCTAGGTGGTAAAAATGACACTGGTTCCCTGTTTTTTATTCATTTATTTATTATAAATAATTTTTAACAGTAGCAGATATGAGGTGTTATTGTTAAAAAATTATTTATAATTTAAAAGTGTATTTATAATGCAACACAAATGCTAAAACAATTGTTTGTTCAAAAATATTCTTAAAGAATAGGAATAAACAAGTCTATTTGTAGATAATTCCACCTGAAGGTGGAACAGACTTTGTAAAAGTTTTACTTTTTGCATTACTTCATATTCCTATGCAGTTCTATAAAAATGGTGAGCTTTTTTTTTTTTTAATAAAGATTGGTGAGCTTAACTATGACACATGCAAATAAAGTTCAGTCTCTTACTGAAGTTTCAGTAGCATTTGCTTTTACATATTGAAAAATCATTAACAGAAATCATACTCTTCTGGCACAAAGTGAATATTATTGTGGACAAAATCTGTTACATGTATTATAGAAGCAACCAAAAGTCTACATGAAACATCTTGAAAGTTAAACTCTGAAGGGAACAATAAGGCTAACAATTCCCTATATTTCAATTTTGCTATATATAAAGTATCCTAGGAGGATTTAAAGGCTTCAGCTTCTTTTGCATTTTCAATTGTTATCCATAAACACACAAAAAGGGAGATGTAGTTGATTTGATCCAGAGTGGATATAGATTACAAAATATGAAACCCTTTAGTTCTCTCTTCTATGTTCACTTAAAAATGTCTTCTATATTACACTTCTAGGTGATTTTACCTTCTCTTAACCATGCAAAAGCTATAGTGTTTCAAAGCTGCAGATTAGTGATGGTGGCAGCTTATTCCTTTTGGTTATCTACAGCATCATCTTAGTGTCTTGAGGCATAAAAGAATATTATCTGTGTGACAGTTATGGCTAGAGCCATCTATACTGTTCATGCTATCAGCACTCAAAGAGCTCGGAATAGAAATCATTCAGTTTAAGACATCTTCTGCAGTTTCATTAAAAGCTTAAAATCACGAGGTACTGCAAGTTATGACTAAGGTTATATGAAAATTTCAGTAAATCTACGATGTGGAAAAGTATATATGCAGTTGGGGTGGTTCGAATAGAATCGCTAATCTTTTGTAAAGGCAGTTGACCATAAGCAAGACAACCAATAAATCTGCTTTCCTTCTTTACTTAATTTTCATCACAAATAATGTGCCACTCTGATTGCATGAAATCATCAGGAGTGTCTTCAATTACTGTGTGCAGCCTCTGATCAAAATGACTTCCTCTATTTTCAATCTGGGGGATGATGGGGAGGAAAACGGGAGGAGGGGGGTGAGAAATGCACAGCTAGTTATGTATTACAAATGTCAGGTTACTGTGAAAGTGTATATATTCATATTTAATAATTTCTAAGCTGGAGTTGTGATTGTAATAATGGCTCATTCATATCTGCATTTCATTTAAATGCACTGTTTTGACTCACTGAACATTTGTCAAAGATATTATAGCTAAACTTTTTCACATGACCACTGAGGTAATGACAGCATTACATTACCAGAAAACTGCATGACTTGCTGATACTTCCATTTTCCTCAGCAGCTTATGAAATAATCAAAATGTGTGCATGAAATGGCGGCCTGTTCTGAATTTATTTTAATACAGATAGGCTTATACAGAGGAATGAAGAAGAGTGTAGGACCTCAGACACAAGAGACAATGACTACGCACAAAGCTGAATTTTACTAGCAGGAAAGATGGATATATGGGTATTAGACTTTTCATAGCTATAGGAAGGATAATCTTTCAATCAGATTAATGAGAAAATATATTGCATGGGCCCTACAGCACTTTTTGCTTTCCAGGCTAATACGTGATTTAAATCCCAAAAGTACATTTTCAGCATTACAATATCCTTTGATAATAATGTCGCTTGCACAAAGACAGATAAAAATAAAACAGTCCCTCTTGATTTCCCATTTTAGATTTGAAGTATATTTTCTGTTCTTTGCCTGCAATGAAGTGAATTCTATTGAGAAGAGTCACATTTAATAAGACAAAGAGAATTTTCTAATTATGCTACCTGTCAAGATTGGAATCTATGGGATTGCAACTGCAATTGAAGAAACAGAGGAAGCAATTGCATATAGTCCAGTTTACTTTGGTGTATGATTACTATTTGCGCTTAGATATTGCTAAATGTAAATCAAGCACACACACACCAGCATGCTTTGAGGTAAACACCAAAAGGCAAGTCTCAAAATAGATTGTATACTCCTCATTTCAATTTTCAGTATGCAATTTCCCAAGCTTTCTTAATTTATCTATAGAAAAACAGTAGAAACCTGGGAAAATGAAACACACTTAAATTACTCTGAGTTGCACAAATATACAGTGGAGCAAATGATAAATATAATTAAAGCATGAATTACTAATGGAATAAGAACGTATATGCATAATTATGCTAGGTTAAACATTTATGCATCTTTCTGGAGGAAAGCAAGTACTGTAGCAGTGAAGAAAAACAAAAGACAATTAAAAATAACGCAACAAGAAAAAAATAGTTCTCTCCATACAGTTTCTTACTATTTTTAGGTAGTTCATATTAGAAACATGTAAACATTAAAGAAAATCTTGCTGTAATAAATGGAGCCCTGAAAGTTATCATATGCTGTCCTTTCAGAGTCTCTGGGGAACTGTTCAATGTGCCCCATCAGACATTACTCTTATTTGCAGCATTGCAATCTTGGACACACTATGGCACATTAGACAAGGAAAATAAATATTGTGTTCTTGATGGTTTATTTCATATTACAAGTTTACACAAATCCGTGGCACACAATCAATTATTATAAATACTTTATACAAATAATAAATTGGTTCTCTTAGTGGCTTCATTACATTTTTTTTTTTTTTTTTTAATTGAAGTTGTATCTGGTTGGATGATGCAGATTATGACCACGGGTAAAACAGTCAGGCATAGTATAAGCCTCCAACAAGCCTTTTTTGTTGCTTTTTTATTGAGATGTGTTTGCGTTTATATATATGCGTGTGTACATACACACGTGTATGTAAACACACACAAACATATATATATTCACACACACACATAAAATCTCCTAATGCAAAATATGCTTTATTTGGTACTGAAACACAATTGGAACCCATTTTATCTCATTTGGTTTTATGCAAGTTGAAAACTGTCTCTTCAGCTATTTGGTTTACATGTCTGTTTAGCTGTTTCTGTGGTGTTTATTCAGAGAGGCAAGAAAGATGGCCACATCACTTTATTTTCCTTAAAAACATTTAAGCTCTGTAGATGTTTTTTAATAACTCTCAAGTGGTGTCTTTTTGAGCACTACTATCAAATATCTTATTACTAAGCTACAGCTTTAAACATTTACAGTAGGAAGACTACTAAAAATTCATAAATGATTCGACCATTCTAGTCTGGCTCAGATTTCTGAATGCATAAATATGCAGCATACTTGGCTCCAGACAAAATATTTGGTGTCATCATCCACCTATATGACAACAACAAAGCATAAAATTCATACAGCTGTAATCTTCTTTCACATCCATACCACAGGAGCTTCAGAATTTTGAATTATAGAGATGTTAGACAGGCTTCCAGCAGCCTCAATGATAGGCTGCTGATCTGCCAAGATTCTTGCACCCTCCAAACGGTGTTACCACTTCTACATGTCTTCCACATTTGTAATCAGTTACCCAAACAGGAGATGATGTGACTAAAGGTACATTAATTCAGCCAAATGCCTTCTACGGGCCAAAATTTTGAAAAGCAGGCATGTTAAATTGCAGCAGGAAAATTATGCTGACCCTGTGATCCTGAGATAGGGTAGATCTTTTCCAGCTTCAGAATTGTCCTTTCAAAGGAACGTACAAGGTTCGTGTACTGAGCTTCTTGCCCTCTGTCACTTCTGAAGCCTCTTCTCCTTCATGCAGAGATCAGAGAGATTTTCATACCTTGCTGTACAAAAACACCCATGATGTGACCTTAAAAGGAAACATTGAGAGCAGGGTTGCAGAGGCTTATTGCTTCACAGAAACATGAGAGAATGAGAAGGAGCTTTTTAACGTGCTTCCCCGCTCCTAGCTGCCCATGGAAGAGGGTCTTCTTTTCCACCCCCCCTGACATTCACTTGATTTCTGTGGTTGATATGTCTATGTATTTCCACTTAAAGGCCAGCAAGCCATTCAGTTTCCTCAGTATTTATGAGCCTGCCTCTCAAGAGGACTGGTAGGAGATACTCCTATCTTCTGCAACACCGTAAAAAAGTAGAATGAAGCCACTCATTCAGTGAACTGCTGCTTTTTTCCATTCTATGAAAGCTCTGTAAATTTCAATATGGTCAAGAATAGGCCCAAGATTATCAGTCTATGTACTTCTGCACAACCAAAACACTTCACAGCTGCAGCTGACAATTCCTTAGCCCTTCTCTTTAATTACATGTGGACATATGTTTTTCACACAGTTTGCCTCAAATTTGCAGTTTCCCAGGGACACACAACTCGGTGTATTACACTTTGTAAAGGAATATTTCAGAAGCTCCTGTGAAAATGTCACCACTTACAAAAAGGCAAGAACGACTTCCAGCCATGACCAATGTACAGCAAATTTTCATTCTTAAAGAACTACTTTGCTGATTGCATTGCAGCGGTGGATGAATAATCCCAGTATGTACTTTACATATCAGTTTGTTAGATTTGTACAACATTTTAGGAATCATTACGATGAAAGGCACAAGATATTATTAAAAAGCGGATGGGAAAAAAATAAAGGACAAATAAACTGAGGCAGATCCCATAGCTATTTCCAGCCATGCAAAAGGAAAGGGCATTGAGCAGATTACCTCCCACTAAGCCTACCCTTCAGGTCTTGTGTCCTGATGTATTCAAGATTAATTCTCTACTTCAAAAGAGGTGGTACTCTTTGCATAGCAGCGTATTTCCTTCCTGCTCTCTGTCTATCCACTGCTGGGACTCTGTGCAGCTGGCTCGATGTTCCTTCCCAGAGTCAGTGCAAAAGAGTCATCAGAGTAAACATAACAGCCTTTCCTCAGACTACCAGTTGCTTTGGGCCTCAGTCTCACAGTTGCAGAGAACTTTTATTCTGCTTGCTTCAATTGCACATGCAAAACCAAATGGTGTTTCCTGCTCATGGAAATAAATTAAACAATATTACAAAAGTTTGGAGTGATCCTTTCCACCATATGTCCAGAGACACAAGGAGCTGAGATTTGCTATCCTTGAACTACCTACTGAGTCTTCTATTCAAACCTTTCCGTTTGCTATATCCTTTATTTCTGCACTATGACACTTCCTCAGTCTGAAGACTTCAGTGCCCACCTCTGATCCTAGTGGGAAAGACCGCTTTGTACACTATAAGCCTGATCTCTTGTGCTTCCTTGGCCCCATGAGGGCAGTGGAACTGTCCTCAAAATTAACTCTTTAGAGTTACTTTAGAGAAGTCTGTTCTAGGAAGAAGAGTGCAATAATGCACCAAAATGGTTTTGATTCAGACACAAAACAGCAGCCAAAACCTTCAATTCTGGCAGTGTTGTAAAACCACTACACCAGTCTCTCCCTAACTTGTCTTCTATAGTTTGTGCAGAGGAATTCCCTATTAGGGATCTTTTCTGACTACAGTGATGAGAAATCTTACCAAAAAGAAAAATCTTAACTTTATTCACTTTTGTCCTTTTATGGCTGGTAGCTTACCTTTAATTTTGTGGCTTTTCTGGTTCCTTTAATACTGGTGTCTTTGTCGTGCCTTCAAAAACAGGACTTCTTCAAAAACTGGACTTCTTGGTACTTCTGGGAGCCTGAATATTTTTACTGGTTTTGGTTGCGATAGAGTTAATTTTCTTCATAGTAGTTTGCATGGTGCTATGCTTTGGATCCGTGAGCAAAACAGTGTGGCTAGCATAGGAATTTGTTAATTATCGTTGAACAGTGCTCATACAGTGTCGAGACCTTTTTTGCTTCTCAATGAGTAGACTGGGGGTGCACAAAAAGTTGGGCAGGTACACAGCTGTGACAGCTGACCCCAACTGACGAAAGGGATATTTGATACCATATGACATCATTCTCAGCAATAAAAGCTGTGTGGAAGAAGGGGAATGAAGGGACATTTAGAGTGGTGGCATCTATTTCTAAGTAACCGTTACATATGATATAGCCAAACCTTCCAAATGTCTTTTGGGAATATATTAGAAGATAAGGGTGTTCATTTCCTCCCAAGGGACATAGCACATGGCACATTTTAAGATCAAATTTGGCGAAACAAGGTTCTGATGCCTCCTTCCAAAGCCGTAAGTACATGGACATTCATACAAACCAAGACACAATCTAAGTTCTCTAGCACATTTAATTTTCAGGGGCAAAGTTATTTTTCTATAGACAAAAGTTTCCAAGGAGAAATCTTAAACCTTCAGAAGGATGCAAGATATAGTTCTGACATTTACCGGCATTTCTTGTCAACAGTGATTTAGGAGCAGCATGTGTCTCCTTCTAATTGAGGACCCAATATTTTTCAAATGCTTTCACAAAAAATAAATGGTTGAATCATAGAATCATAGAATGTCCTGAGTTGGAAGAGACCCACAAGGATCATTGAGTCCAGCTCCTGTCTGTGCATATGACAGCCCCACAGGTCACACCATGTGTCTGAGGGCCTTGTCCAGTCTCTTCTTGAACACTGTCAGGCCTGGGGCCGTGACACCTCCCTGGGGAGCCTGTTCCAGCGCTCCACCACCCTCTGGGTGAAGAACCTTTTCCTCATGTCCAACCTAAATGTCCCCTGATACGTCTTCCTGCCATTCCCTTGGATTCTGTCATTGGTTGCCAGAGAGAAAAGATCAGCACCTGCCCCTCCTCCTCTCCTTGTGAGGAAGCTGTGGGCTGCAATGAGGTCTCCCTTCAGTCTCCTCCAGGCTGAACACACCAAGTGACTTTAGCCACTCCTCACACAGCTTCCCCTCCAAAACCTTCACCAAATATCTCAAGAAGCGTACTACCTCCTGCCGTCTTCCCTCCCACCCCACACCCCCATGTTATGCTGACACTTCATAAAACAGCAACGTAACAAGTCATTTTTGACGACAAAACTGCTTTTGTGAAGAAACACTTTCATTTGCAATCATAATGAACTGAAAATGCTGACTTTGCAAATATGTGAAGTGCTGTGTATCCCTACCAAGAATTTAAAATAGTAAGAAATGACCCTTACTATAACAAAAACTAATTGGTTTATTGCCCTGACAAGCCAGTGACAAGAAAAGCAGTTGGTAGCAGTGCTTTTATCACAGGGTATCCTAAGAAATAACTAATTTAAACCTTCTCAAGCACAGACTCAATCTGCTCCACATGGGAGCAGATCTCCAGAGGGTTCATTAAGTTACTGGCAGTCTAGATTTTGGAAGCAACAACTAAACGCTACATCTCTGTTCCAGTCTTTGCTATATGATTTGCTGAAGACCTACACATTCAACGAATTGTGGCGGGGGGGAGGAGGGTGGTGCAGTGTGGATTGTTGGAAAGAATTGCAAACTGTCCCTGAATATAAATAAATAAAGTACAAAATTATATTCAGCACAGCTGTTATGTCTAAATGTAGTAGCTGAGAAAATATTGTTTCCTGTAATACTTTTAGAATAGCTCCATATTAAGTTTCAGAAAAATTTTGCTTTTCTTTTACATAGGAATAAATAATCTGTTATGCAGAAGTACATGGAGTCAGCATTTCTACCTTTTATCAGGAAATAACGGGGGATGTGCAAGTTTCTTTCATACTTTTGTGTTTCTGAATCCTGTGGCCTTTAAAATTCCTTTTGGTCGTTGGATGTCTCTTAAACAAAAAGGAGAGTAAGCAGCCAGCTTGTCTTCTATTGGAGAGGTATATACCCTGTGGTCTTTGCGACTGTCCTCTATCTTGGGCCTGCAAAGGAAGAGAATGACAGATCTATGCCTCCTTTTTATTCCCAAATATTGGTGCGTGCCTTGCTGACTTAAGTTTACATGGTTTCATTTCTCCCTAATATTGCTTTGTGATTTTTTGATTCAAACAAACTCCCTCAAAAAGCAAATCTTAGCCAGAGCTGCAATTCTGGGTCTTTTACAATAAAAGCTTTGAGGCATTTGCAGCTTTTAGGTGGTTTCCACCCAAACCCATAAATTAGATGTTATACTTGATCCAGGTTCATGAACCTGTGGTTTGCAATGACACTTGAAATGAGGAAAACGTATCTGTTTCTGAGCTTTACTTTTAAAGTTTTGTACAGGTCTTTATAATACCGTTGACAGCTATTTAGATATCACTGGATTTAAATGTTTGCTTTAGAAAATCACATTGGGAGAATTTTGGTTTGTAAATGAAAGCTGGTTCAGGGCTCTGTCTTATTTTGCTAAAGTTCAAAAGGGAAAAATAAATTGTTCTAGTTTTAAGCCATTTCAACAGCTAATGGAACAGTACAAATGGAAAAGGCCCATGTTCTTGGAGCGGAAGGGTCTGAGTTACATTCCCAGTATAGCTTGTGTGCAGATTACATGACAGCTGTGGCATCTGCATTTACACAGTCACAAATCATTTCTGAGATTGACAGTCGTGCCACAGTTTGTGGTTTTCTTTGCCACCAATTGAACTAAAATATCTCAAAGGGAAAGGTTAATGCACTATACTACTGTGCTTGGCATCCATTTGAATATTGAAAAGTGTCTTCTGTACTAATGCATAAAAATCAGCCAAACCAAAGTACAGTAAAGAGCCGAAAACTGTTCCTGAGGTTGAATCCTGTAAAAGCGCTGGTCTCTATTACTTGCCATTGATCTATACTCTCTCACTAGGAATGAGGGAAAAAAATGGTGTCTTATAAGTGTGTATTTCCCCATTTTACTGCAAATGAAGGAGAAGGAGGTCTTGAAGGTGACAGATAGCTGTCCACTATGTGCTTCCAGCTGGCCAAATGGGTGCAACGAGGATATGGAGAATGATGGCTCTCTGCAGATCTTTGAGAAAGATGACTCTCCACCTCAGGAGCTGGCAATTACCTTCAGTGGAGGGCAGGGAGAGGGGTGCCCTATAGAGGCATTGTGTCAGTAGTGCTCTCTCAACTCTCATTATTTCTTCTTACATTCATGAAGTCTCTAGGAGGTAGGAGCTTTTTGTTTGGTTTTTTTGACATGGTGGTGTTTGTGCTACACTGGTGTTTTCACCAAGGTCAGGAGAGGTAACACTGGGAGCTCCAGTTGAATGATGGAGAGGAAATGACTTCAAGCAACATGCTGAGGACTTTATTTCTTTGGGAAATTTTTCTGATTGTGCCTCAAGAGGTATAACGGCATCACTCTGCAGGGACTTCCATGAGGAAAATTGGGTGAGCCGTTCAAAGTGTGAAGTGTTATGTACATATTTAAAAGACAACATAATTATATTCTTTCTGACTTGTGTGTTCAATTAAAAGTTATGTCCTCTGCTCCAGACAGTGTTCACGCCTAGCCGTAGTTTTTTACGTATTACAAGTTATTTAGACACTGAGGACAGAATATTGTACCCTATATTTGTAAGAATTTTTGTATATCTGTATATGCATATATATATTTGTATATTTGAAAATATATATATGAATATTTGTATATACAGGTACTCTATGTTTGTAAGAATATTTATATGTTTAGTATTTCAAGTAGAGAAATTTTTAATCTGTATTTTGCCATCAGAAAAGTTATTGACTAAAAAGACCTGTCTATAAATACCCACTCCTTTCTTCCTCCCTATTGTCAGCTGAACAGATTGATGAGTTTTCACTCAAACCCATGGGCCACTCTTGGTCAAGCTCCTGGTTCAGGCATATTCCTCTGTCCAAACCTCATACCCTGAATAGATTCCTTAGAGAAATCTTGCCCCTTTTTTTCTTCTAACAAAGTGAGATACCCCTCCTTCATTTCTGTCCTGGACACATTCTTAACTCCTTAGAAACATGTTTCTTAAATTAGATATAAACACAATATTGTTCATTCATATGTGTGCATAAACTTAAAAAAAAATGCTTTCTTTAATAAATGATTTAGCAAAAAATGTTGTTTTTCTTATGCAACTATTCTAATGTAAGTAACTGAATTAACAAGCCACGATGAGAACACGCATTAAAATATTTACTGTCTACAATTACTTAATTCTTTCTGACTTAACAATGCAATCTATTATTAAAGCTACATATTTGATATGCTTTCTTATTCCACTTATTATTTCAAATGTTTTAATGATTGTTTTACAAGGAATAAAAATATACTGAATGAAAAAATGAGATTAATTTGATTTCTAAACGAATTAAAAGCAAAAACATTTATAGAATTTTCACCTAATGCATTATGCATGAATTATCATCTCCAACATTTCAAGAGTTTGAAAATGGCAGAGAACCAGAAATTCTGTAAAGCAACTTATTATGACAAAGCTTACATTTGACACTCAGGAAGCAAGATTAGACATGAAACTCAGACTGTGATTTATTCATTTATTAAGTTTGAGATGGTATTATTAGTGCATCAGAATGTGAAGAAGATACTCCTTTGGATGGACAGGAAAAAGCTCAGATTTCCAACAAAAAAAAAAATTAAGATTTTTCATTCTTCATCACAACAAACCATTCAGTTTTCCTCAGATAGCTAGTCGTGTTCTGTTTCTTTCAATTTATCTGCATTTGAAAAATGAGGTTCAAGCAGTCACTTTCCAGGTCCCAGCATTCCAGGTCAATGCCACAGTCCTTGAGTTTGACTGCATTTGCCTTGTGTCCTTCTTTTGGGGGCGTTCTGTTTTACACAAACATTCGTTACAGCACCATTCAAAGCTGGAATTCCTGAATCAAAATCGCAAACAAACACCTTAATCCTTTGGTTGTGGAGTTAATTATCCATTTTCTGGCACAATGCCTTCTTTGCCAAATGGAACATTTTCTGATAAAGGAGTATATGAGAACTGAGGACATAATATCTCAGGTTCAAGTCACTGCCCTGTATCCAATGAAAAAAGGGATTTCAATCAGCTCTTCTATGTTCTTGACAATCAACATGTTATTTGCTAAACCGGGATACACATACTGTCTCTTATGTCTTGACCAAAGCCTGGCTTTCTAGATAGGAAAATCTCTCCAGATGTAAGTTTATGAAAGCAGGCACTGAGAATTAAAAGAACTAAAGAAGTTCTTGAACAAGTGCTGTTGGAGCACTGCTTTCCTATCTCCTACTGGCTGGGCCTTGACAGTTGTACCACTGAGGAGCAGGGGGAGCGGGCTGCTCTGCAAGGGAACTTGAGCCAGGGTCCATGGGTGACAGTCAGGCTGGTAGGTCAGTGCCACACCAATGGGGTGCCATCCCACTGTGCGCAACAAGAAGCGCATGGCAGGATTGGTGATGGGGACCAGGATCAGCCTTGGCCCACAGATCACAGCTGAGTCCCAGTGTTGGGTCAGGTCCCGAGTCAAGCCAGAAATTCATGTCAGTGAGTCAGAGTCAGGATCAGGATCAGCAAGGTCTAAAACCAGGCTGCAGTGAGGACCCAGAGCAAGTGCCTGAATACATAGTCAGCTCCCATGTGAAGGGAGGTGAGAGCCCCCAATGAGGCTCTTCCTTCTGCAGCTCTTACCAAGGTCCACAGCTCTGCCATATCAGAGATGACCCCGAGAAAAATCAGCCAAAGCCCTTGAAGAAGATGAAGAAGTGGCACAGCCTGTGGGTGCATTCAGAGCCCTGACAGATACATAGCTTTCTGTACATTACAGAAGCATTAACGCTGTAAGTGGATAAGTTCTAGCAGAACGATGAATCCATGTAAAGTGAGGCTAGTCCTGATAGGACTTTGGTAAAATACTTGAGTTGGCCCAAATGGGTTAGTGTACAGATCCTTGGCCTTAATAAACTGTGATCTCTATTTCAAAAATATTTTAAGCTGCAAAATGGATGAACAACATTTTACAATGGCCAATTCAATATCTAGAGATAGATTTTCAAAGCACTATCAATTTCTAACACAAAGCAGTCACTTGTATTTTTGTGGATTATAATACCTAATGTTCTTTTATCAAATATTTAAGTAGCGCCAAAAAATACTTTAGTCTTCGGTCATTCACTTGATTACCTAGACTTGTCCCACTCGCATTTCCAAGACGTAGACATTTGTTAATTGACTCTTAATTTGTGTACAAGGGTAAGAAACTGACCCTGGGGGAGTCACTGGAAAAACTGCCATTAACAACAATGCGTTCAGGATCTGCCCCCTGAGATTGTGCATATTCTTCAAGCTTTTGTAGACATATGTATAAAAATATTAAAAAAGAAAAAAAATATGAAAAAACCCCAAACAGAGAAACAAACAAAAAACCAGAACAAACAAACAAACAAACCCCAAAATCCCCTAACACTAAACCGAAAAATACTCCAAAACAAACACACACACACCAGCACCCGCTCCCACCTCCTCCCAAGCAACCCAAACCTCATTCAACAAGAAAAGAAAACAAACATATTGCAATTGAAAAATATGTCTTTCCACTGTGAGAGGTTTGTGAGTGAAAAGATTTTGACCTGGTGGATTTTTACTAAAGTGAGCCTCGTAAGGGAAGAGTCCAATGAACCAAGGCTCCTCGATAGTCAGTGGAAGAAGAAAGGCACTACCAGAGAGCAATTTTGATTACGTTCTGGAGGTGCAGTCCTTCCCCATGAATCATGTAAGGACCCTGGGACAACTTGACTTGGTAGGTGTCTTGGTGAGACTGCTAAAACTGTATCAGACGAAACTGAGCCTCATGCATAACATTCAACTGCACTATTTTGCATTCTATCTTACATTCGTATCTTCGGCAACTCTTTAAATGCCTTCCTCTCTGTGAAAGTAAATAAACATATTGCCGTCTCACCGTAGAAGGAAGAACACACTAAAATCCAATGCACAAAATAGTCTCCTTTATTATGAAGAGTTTACTGAAATTTGGCTACAAGGAAGATGCAAATGTCAAAGAGAGCTAAGGAAGTTCCCATCATGTGATCTCCTCATTAATACAGATTGCAGGAATCTTTATACTGTATTTTTCAATAAAAAATGGGCACTGGTTAAAGCAGTGACTGAAATGTGTTATATGGGGTACCTTTGAGATACACAGCACTTTCATAATGGAACACCAGCCCCAATGCATAAATAATAAGAATTTTTACACTTCTTCCTATGTTCTGTGGAGGAAAAGGGTTTCAAGGCAGCTGAAATATTTCTTGATTCCTCCCTGGTCATTTAAACACACATGTATTTCAAAACACTGCTTTTTTGTTTTCTTCATTTTAAAGAAAATCAGAATATCACTGAGCAAAAAGGAATAAAAAAGAAATTAATTTATATAGTTGCAATAAAAGACTCAGGTCAATTTCTGAGGCATTACTATTATCTACAGTGTGATGCTAGTTTTGTAATTACAGAAATGCAACAACAGGGGAGTTGTGCAATTTTAGGAGAAAAGGATTCTTCATAAAAATTCCAGCTGTGAACATGGGATCAGTCCTTTTCTGGAGAAAAAAAAGTATATACTTCCTGGTATTTGCATTCAATTTCTCTGTGCTTCTACAGTTCAGTCATATCCTCTACAAACACATCTGTGTAGTTATTCCTTTTCTTTAGGCACAGAATATAACAACACCATGGAAAAATTATAAAAGTAAATGTACACTTCACTATTCTTACTGGGAGGTAACGTGATCTAAGATCAAAGTTGAAAGAAAACCCAGGAAACAGCTAAACTCAGAAATTAAATAATGAAGAGAATTGTGGATTAAATGGGACCATTTGAAATATTCTGTATCTTATCATAATTAAAATTTTACATATAATGATACAACAAAATCTGTCAGCACTTTTTTCTCCAAATAAGAAAGGCTGGAATTGAAAAGTAATTTGAGATCAAACTGGCCATCTTATCTTAAAAAAAAAAAAAGTCTTACACTTATTTATGGAACACTTCAAAACAGGAATAAATGAAAATGAATTAAAATGTATATATCATCTGCTGTTCTTTCCATCACGCGAAAATTTTCAGGTAGCCAACTGTTTTGAAATAAAATTCCCTGCAGTTGCTATAGTGATGATAATAAAGTTCCTGCCTCAATTTACGTGATAGAGGTTCCTAGCAGAACACTTGAAAAGGTAAGCTAATCATAATGAAGACACTGTTAGTTCTCATGCTCAGAGCAGCCTCCTTGAATTTAGTTCACAATTACAGGACTTCTCCGTTGTTGTCAATTTTGTTATATGCACATTACCATAATCTTCCTCAATGTTGCAGTAACAAATTATGCAGAAGAGACAGTACTACTCTTTTTCCAGGTTAAGTCAGTGGACAAAGGATACACAAGTTTGCTACAATAAACAATGACTGAATCAAAGATATTTCTCTATTAGCTGTTTTTTTCCCATTACAAATCTTTGTTTTTCTAACCAAGTAATGACAGTATATTATTTGCTTCTATGCTACATACTGTTCAAGTCTTGTTTTATCTCAGTGTTGATGCAAGCTAAATAGCTTTAAAGCAGACAGTTACCTGTCAAAATGGATGAGTCATCAAAGCAATGTCGAAGATAAAACATTATTGCTCAGATGTATGTTCTACTGCAATGATTTTGTAAAATAACATAATTTACTTTAAAACATTTGTGAAGCTAAAATAGCTCCATAATAGCTGGTTTAGAAGAAAGATATGCAAAATAGCTGACAAAAAAAAAAGTCATTAAATATTATTTAGATAAATAAGATAAAATAGAAATATTAAATCTGCCAAAAACTAGGACTAATCATTGTGAAAATAATGTTTTAGCAAGGCACTTCTAAAAATACCCATTATTTGCAATTGTGATGTAACTATATATACATGCATGTTTCTGTGTGAGAGAGTCTGTATGTGTTTTGATGTCGATATGTCACTGTCATTAAAGATATATGAGCTCCCCTCCTTCTGCTGCTTTATTGCTTACGTATGTATCATGCCCACCAATAAGGAAAATATTTTTTTCTTTGAAAAATATGTTTTTTGGAATGTAAAAAACAAACAAACAAACAGACAAACAAAACCCAAAACCAAACCAAACCAAGACAAAACCAAACCCCTCCCCACACAAAAACACCATACAAATTAAAATCCAATAAGATCTAAAGCTTGATGTGCAAAGGCACAAATACTATGATGAGGATATGTCATGTAATAAGAGAGATCAAATAAATTAATGAAAGAGCCTGTCAAAGTTAATGGCCACGATGTCAGTAAGCTTTTAATTAATAACTTTCATTATTTTTAAAGTCCTTTACAGCTGGACTCCTAAAGACCCAGGCCTCCAACAACCAAAGAGCGAAGCTAGTTATGATGATTTTTGCCATGGACTAAAATCCTTATCCCATTTAGAGCCACATTCTCAATAACAGCATATGTTCTTCGGCCAAATGTGTGAAGCCTTAATCTGACCAGTGACATTCAGGTCAGGAGTACACATATGGTATGCCATACTGACTCAATTAACCATCCATCAATTTAATTGCATAATATATCAGAAGATGTATTCCACTACTCCTTACAGTTAGATGCAGTCATTGAAATAAATAAGACAAAGCAACAATTCTCTGTTGTTTGTTTACCTTAACGGGAATACTAAGTAGAAACAATATTATATTTTATAAAGTGTTTTTGTTCTTGGAAAAAATAATTTTTGACAGCTAAACTGATCATAGGTTGCTAGTTTTAGAAATGATACTTCTTGTAATAAGCAAGCGTAGGTGGAAAGCACATCTTACAAGAAAATTACAGCGCTTCCACTGATTCTAATCACATTAATGTAGGGATAAGGGAAAAAGAAGGTATATTATTTAAACATTATGTAAATTATGAAGAGAGTTAACACATTGCAAACTTATAAGTAGTGACATAGCTGAGTTGATTTATGCAATCACTTCAGACATCAAATCCTTCTGGAATAATATACATGACAAAAACTGACAACATGGTGACAAGTTTAAAAGAAGAAGGAGTAGAAGAAGAAGAAGAAGAAGAAGGAGAAGAAGAAGAAGAAGAAAACAAGAAAATTAAGCTTATATGTTAAATATTCCCTGGCAAAAGCTTGAAATAATAGAAGTCAAATATAAAGCCTTCTAAACTGGAATTCACTGACAGACAGATTTCAGGCTCTGGTCAGTATCAGGGTTATCTAATGATCTCTTCAGAATTTGGATTACTTTTAATCTGTTCGTTTCAAAACTAGGCCTTGAAGCTGCATTACAGTACGTGTATAACATTTAGAATTTCATAAGAAGGGATTTATTTTTTCAGCATTGTTTGCAAAGCTGCCTTATAGACTTTGTAAACCCTGATCCTCATTTGACAAGCCTGTGGGTGTCACAACCAGTGTATGGACCAGTTGTCAGCCACAGGTCATAAAACTTTTTGGAGCTTCTTTATTGTACACAAATCAGCGCCATACTGCTGAAATCCTCTCTTTTCTGTCTCTCCTTTGGGGGTGGAAGTCATTCCAGTGTGACATCTTTTTACAGACCAGCAGTTGCCTAGATTTGGATCTTGCTTTCATGTTTTTTTCTCATGTGAAAGAATATCCAGTTTGGCGTATTTTGCTTCTTATTCACCCAGAATAATGAGAGAGCTTCCCATAGTCACTTCTTCCTTTGAAGAAGCAGAAGTATAGTGCTGTTAGACACTTAGAAACTCACAAGTCTAGAATGATGTGATCATGTCACATCTAAAAGTTCAGCAGCAGCAATATTAAAGCACCTTTTAATATAACACTTGGAAAGAGACAAGAAAAACTGCTTTTAAAGCCTGTGCTCTGGTGTATTTTTTTGAGTAAAAACATAAGCTTTGCAACATAGTATTTTTAGATTCTATGAGTCTTCACAAGCATGGGGTAAATAATGCAGCTTTGCAAAATGGAGAAGAAATCAGAGTAAACACAAGCTACCACTTTTTTTTAGACACCTCAGATAATTAGTGACTTGGTTTTGTGCTCACTTTTAATACAATTTACATAGTTTTCTGGCAGTTCTTCTCCATAATAAGATTATAAAATTTCCTTCCCCCTTCCCGCCCCCCCACCAGATTCTGGGTATCTTTTATTTATTCTATTTTTAAGCTTTCTATAGAGTGGGTTGGTTAAGAAGTTTCTCTAGAGGATCTGTCCCCTGAGTTGTCTCTAAGACAGCAAAACAATAATTACTGCCTCTTGAGGACCCACACAGTGATATATTCGTTAAAAACAAATGGTAATACTTTGATGTTATCAACCACTATACATACCTACACATGTGTCTTTGTCACACAGATCTCTCCAGTACCCTATGCCTAGCATATATCTTGGTTCCTTGCCACTCTCTTCATGTCGTAGCCCATTAGAGAGGCTTCTTCCTTGCTCTGATGCTAGATGTTCAGCTTTGCTGTTTGGGACAATCTAGGATCTATCTGGCCTGGGTCACAGAGTAGGTGAGATGCTGCCAGACTGTACTGTGGTAGGCTCTGTGGCTCAGGGTTTCCCAAAAATAGAAGGGCACAGCCCTCAGCCACAGCCAGATGACAAGAGTCCATCTCCATTCCATGAGTCACACATTTGCCCCTCAAAAAGATTTTACACATTGCAGGAATCTTACAGTTGGGTGCCATGCATCTGTACATCTGTAAAGAAGCAACTAATTAGAAATAAAAAATACCTGGCCTTGTTCTCATGGAGTTGGGAAATCTGAGACCAGGTGTTGAAAGAAATTATCTTCTAAAAGTATTTTTCTTTAAACAGGTTTGCAGACTGCGTTGCAGGTGCAATAGTCAAGATTTAAGGTTTGCTCCTGAAAGAGCAATACGTGCTTAAGCAAGGAACCAAAAAGACAGCTTCATACTGAAGGCGTAAACTCACGTCTACCCGTAAACTGAAAAGGCAACTGTTCCAGTTATTTGTGTTTTTCTTTTCCGAGCTTACAGTCCTCATTGCAGCAATGGTTGAAGGGGACACATTTTAGCTCCTGCTAGACTCTGCAACCTAGACTCAACCTGAATGGAAATCAGGCCTGGCTTACTCTTAGTTGGTGACTCCAGCAGTTTGAAAGGTGCTACAGGGCATCTGTGACTCATGGGCAACAACTTATAGAGGAGGCTGGAGTAGCAGCTGACAAGAGAACTATTATTTCAAACCTACTCAGAGAAATGAATAGCACAGCTGTTAAATCACACACATCTAATAGCCAAATTAATATTTTTATCCAGGGATATGTAACAAATTCAGAGGCTGTAGTTTTCCTCCATGGAACATCCATTTACTGAAACAAACACGTTCATAAAAATCACAAATTATACATGGCCATCGCAGGAACAGAAAAAGAATGTCCTCTTCACAGGAGTTATTGTTGCATATCATTCTCTTCTTTTATTACTACTTTGATATTAATATAGCTAGTGGATTTAATTATGCAGCTCAGGATATATTTGTAAAGTTATAAAAAATTGAAAGTACTATAAAATTAACGGTTATTAAGACTAATCCATGATTAATACACTAGTTGATAGTTTTTATATGTCCCAGAATAGCAGTTTAGAGAACATAATTTCTAAAATCTAGTTAGAGATTGAGTCAATTTTCTGACAAAACCACAAACCTGCTAATTCTTTCTCCATAAAATGCATACAACTGAGATGTTGGTGGTAAACCTTAAAATCACAGCATCAGTCACCCTGTAAGTTCAGTCATCCTTTTACCTTAAAAATCAGTGTCACTTAACCTGGGAAGCTCCTCCATTACAGCCTCCAAGGCCAAAGGACCTGATGTAGCACAGAAAACCAAAATTCAGTTCTTGCCATATTATACTGCTGTGCGGCAATTTCTATTTTAAACCACCATGCATTAAGGAAGACTAGTCTTTGTACTGGTATTAGGTGCTGTCATATTATAGGTGATGTGACAAGAGCATATTTTGATTTAGAATTTGCTGCTCCTCTTTTAAAAGCTGAGTAAAATGAGCAACAAGGGGGAACCTACAAATAAACAACACTTTTTGGGTGAAGAGATTCTCTGAAAGAGACCTAAAAATAGTATTTTAAGGTTTTGTCTGGAAAAAAAAAATTCTGTTGGAAGGACATAGAAAGGCAAGATACTAGCGAAACACGTTAATTGGGATATAAATTAGAATTACTACCTCTAAGAGAGCAAACTGCTTCTCAGAAAAGGGAGCTACGTACTCTGGTTTATAATGAGGCACTCATCAAAATGGACCAAACAAACAGGCAAACAAGCATGGTCTGCAGATAGTCTCACAAGATCACACTCTAAATAACTCATCCACACACGAGGCAGCTCATGGTTTTTTGTAGCATTTTCGTTTGGCTTGGCTCTGGATTTCTTATTTTAAACAAAAGATTGATGCATTACAAACAGGCAAGAGTCTGGATAAATGAGATTTGATGTTTATTCATGACGATTTAAAAAAATGTTCAGATAGTAAACAAAACTTAATTACTTTAGAAAGACATAAAATCTGCTGATATAGGATATAATGCTAAATAATAATCAACAGAAAGCCATCTCATTATTATTGGTTTTGTGTTTGATATGGGTTTGGCCCACGGCAAAGCCCAGGGCTTTATTTATTTAAAAGGGTATGAAAACAAGGCAATGTGCATGTTTCATATTAAATATTGTGATGGCATTACACTATGTGAAATGCAATGAGTGAGAAACATCGTGAAGCATGGAGGAGAATTTAAAAATTTATATTTTGTTGTACTTTTCCTCAGACATAAGCAGACTTTCTGAGGGATTATGGGAATACTAATAACCACTATAGTGTAGTACTTTATTATAGTCTCACAGCAAAAGGGTACATTTACACATGTATGTACATACACACTCCACATCTATAGCCATGTCTGATTTTCTGATTAAGTTATCTCTTATATTTTTTTAATTGCAAACTCTGATGAGTTGAAGTCAACATATTTCCTTACTGCTCCTTCTGCTTGTCAGCTGTAGCTGGATTGATAAAATGCAAATGAACAAATCATTAACGAGTACTGGTTATGAATCTCTCAGGCAGTTCAGGACCCTATCAAATCCTGCACCTATTACTTTGTGTGATTGATGTACTATTGTAAGTGATTGTTCCTGATCTTATTAAATCTTATTGATTTTTTCCCAGTTTCTATTTTATGCAGGACCAGGCTTGGACTATTATGAATGTTGCTGAACACTGTTAATCAAGCTTACACAGCTATTTTGATGGCAAACAATTAGAACTCTGAAGCAATACCTTGCAATTAGCTTCAGGGATATGGACCTCAGCACCGTAATAATGAAAGAGACCTTCTCCTTCAAGCAAGGTAATGAGATTTACAATTATGACCCCAAATAACCTCTGAGAAATAACCAATCTGCAAACATAGATATGTTTATCAATAATTTGTGCCCTATTTATGAAAACATATTTTTAATTTTTTTTCTTCACATGTGAAACATTGTTTCTGCTGTAACAAAGTGTATGAAGTCTTAGAAAAATGACAAATATATAAATTGAAAATCTGTACATATAATTTGAATCCACTGGAGGGTTCTATAGAATGATATGCATCAATAACATTCAAATTTTGTGAGGAAAATAACACTAAAAATATGTGAGAAAATCTTGACATATTATACAAAAACTTGGGTCGTTATTGTTGCTTTAAAATGCTTATTTACATGTTTAGTTAATAACATACATATCAGGAATACTATATATGCTGTATGTAAGTAGACATAAGCATCTATATACGTGCATCTTTATAAATCCACTATATGCATTTTTTATTTGAGTGATACAACAAATAAAAATATCCTGATTTAACTCCTTTAGAAACTAAAGCAATTAATGTGGCTTTGGGAATTGTAATAGGGCACTGAACATCACAGGAAATTTTTTGTAGATCTAAAATAATTGAGTGAAAAATTAATATATAAATAAAATACAATGAACATTTTTGCCCCAAAGTGAAATAGTGTATTTCCAAATTTCTTAACTTTCGGTATTCATATTTTACAGTTGCAGCCTAAGTGCATTGTTTGCTGATCATTTAGTATTGCTATAAACTGTTATACCGACCTATCGCATTGCACTTGGAGATTAAATCCAATGGTTTTGTTAGTTAACATATTTGCAAATTTCTTCAGTGTTTTTTGCTAAAAGGAAAATAGACAATATCTGTGAAATATATTTACGTAAAAAAAGGAAATGCCTTGAGAATCAGAAAAAAATTGGAGGCTACGTTTCTTTTTGTTTCTTTGTTTCTATGGCTTATTAAATCGAAATCAAGGCTGTGATACTTCATTTTAGCAGGCAAGATGAAGAAGTGCTTCAGACCCGAATGCGGGAAAGAACAATTTTCAAATATGAAAACTTCACCATTCTTACAAATCTTTTATAACTATTTGCATATGTCTCTACTGTACATGGTATTTTCAGTGGGATGGTGGTGGGGTTCTAAGCACACCTCCCAGTCTGGTGGGCTACCTTCTTGTTGCCTCTCATATCCAAATCTTCAAATACCCCGTAGAGCCCGTTTCCGAACCGCATGGATTCCACAAGCAGAGACTAAAAGTGGGCCTTGGCTGGAGAGCTGCAGCTGGAAAACGTGACTGTGACAATGTTAACTTTTTAAATCAATATGCTAATCCAGGTTCTGGGTAGGATTCTGAGCGGAAAAGGGGAGGATGAAGAAAGAATAGTATTTCTTAGAATTGTCACTTTCAAATATGTCTACTTCATTTTAGTGTCAAAATAGGAACAAGATTATATTTTAAAGCACAGGATTAGCAAGGTAAACTCTTCTTAACCCATTGAGTAAGTGTGAGAAGTTCATCCAGAGAAGTAAAATTGCTGTGTGTCTATGGCTATATGCAATATATCATATGCTTACAATGAAACTTTAGATGGCTGGAAGAAACTTCTGTGCGTTCCCAAAGCAGTCTTGAAAGAGTTAAATGTGAGAGTTTAGCAAACCTGATGAGATTTTTAAAAGCTTTGTAAGCTAATTCAGCCCATTATTTTTTCCTGTTTCTCTTTATTTTGAGTGCAACCAACAAATGTGAGTTATTTTAGAGCTGATTTCAATTTTTATTAAAAAAAATATACATTTCTTGCTGGATGTAATGGTTAATGAAATGCAAATAATGTGCTAAATCTATAAAAATGTTGTAGATATACTTTCTGACTGTTGTACAACCTTTGTAAACAAAGTATAGTACATCAACTTTCTTGTGACAATAAGCAGATCTGTCATCTTGGGGACAGCTAAATGAATTATTTAATCAATAACAGACTACATCTCTGGTGATAAGACAAGCTCAGACAAATTAAAAAGTGAACCAGGTATAGCATGTCACAAGCAAGATACACAGGTAATGTAACATACATTTAATATTAAGTAGAACAACATAAAAAACCCAAAAAACCCCCAAAAACAGACAACCTACCAAACCAACAAAAAAAGAACAAACAAACCAAAAACCAGAGCAAAATATAAAGCCACAGTTAGGCTTTTTTTTTTTTTTTTCTGTTTGTATTCAAACAGGAATACAACTTTACAAAATCAAACTACTAAAGAATTCAACTGGTAAGATACTTCATGATATGATAAATGCAATAGTTTTCAGAGTGTTTTGTATAAAACAAATAGCGGTAAGGCAGCTTAGGTAGGAGTGTTTCTAGTTTCTGGCACTTTTAAGTACAATACCTGTAGTGAATCCAGCTAAAACTATCCACTACTTTATTATTGAGTCCTTCCAAACTAAAAAGAAAAAAAAAAAGGGGGGGGCCAGCAGATTGCTGAATGTTTCTACAACCATTCAGAAAGTTTGGTGTCTATAGCACTTGGCAGTGGTGTGCTCACACCTTTTATTTTCCTCATATGTTCATGATAGCCTCATAGTTTGTGTGTTGCCTATCTGGGCGTGCCCAGACACATGGTTAAACATCCAGACTGCTCTACCAAAGACAGTGCTTGCAAGTTTGCAAGCTATACCACCGGCAAGCCCAGTCTTGAAGAAGGTCTCCAGGCTGTCCTTAAACTACATTATATACCTGTTAAATATACAGTTTGCCCAGTTGTGGGAAACATCCTCATGAATGGCTAAACTGGGACAGATCCTGTCCTGATCTTCATGAAAACCTAAAAAACCCACAAAAACCAGAAATAACAAAACCAAAAAAACAGTAAGGCAATTGTAAGTAATAATTTGCCCAGTAATTTGCGCATCTGTGTAAAAAGAGAAACAGACATGTTTAGTAATATTTACTTTTTCAAATCTTCTAGAATTATGAACAAAAAGGGGTTTTTTTTTGTTTTCCTATCCCTAAAATTTTGAACAAAACTTTAGAAATCTGTACAACTCCTTGTGGCTTCCCATATCTGGAGCTTTTTCACAAGTTGCATTTACATTATTTCTGAGGAAGAGTCTGACAGTTCTAAACTTGCATAAACAGAGAAAAGCTGCCTGTTTTAAAACTGAATGACATACAGGATAGCCAGAGCAGCTGTAACTTGTATATGTGCAATTTAAAAATGTTTCCAGCTTTGTTTTTTTCTCCAATGAACATACATCTCATAACAAAGAACTTAGCTCCTACAATTTGCTATTTTCATTTTTCTTTGTCTTTCTACTGTTCCCAGATATTTTGAAAAGATAAAATTCTTTTAAGCAGGGAAGAAATTCTCACTTTTCTCACAGAATCACAGAATGTTAGGGATTGGAAGGGACCTTGAAAGATCATCTAGTCCAATCCCCCTGCCTCCTCTGCTTCTTCATATAGTATGCATAAATCTCACAGAAATAATTCTAGAATAATATACATTTTTAGTGATATGGACACTTAGTGTAGCTATAAAGCCTAAGTGTTATTTTGATTTGCAGGACTAAGTTTGAAACACACATGCAATATAAAACATTGAAGGAAATAAAAATTTTGTGATGGAGGACACAGATAAAGATTTGCTTCTGTCCTGTGTATGTCTATGTATTAATATAGGGTAATTATAGCTATAAGCCTCTGAATGCTAGTGGTAGTGATGTGTCTCATTGCTGCCATTGGATTCATGACAGCAAATTCCAATTCATCAAAGCAAACGCCTCTGCATTGCACATCAGGCATGATAAGTCTGTAATAACAGTGTATCATATCCAAGTTACCTATATTAAAGACATAGGCATTAAAGTGCAATATCACACTTTAAAAGTTGTGTTTCATGTGGGAATTTAGTGTTTCTCAAGAATTCTCTTTGCCTTTGTGGACCTCTGCATATTCACTCTCCTATTCTGTAATCTCTAGGACATTCATGTCACTGAGGTATTTGTTTGTGTGGTGGAGTTACCATTTGCACAAATACCGATCTCACATCTGAGGTAACTCCTCCACCATGACACTTATTCATGTAACTTCTGTCAAAACTGCCTGCATTCACATCTTAAGCCCTTTTGAATTGAAGTCCATAGTTGGGGCAACTGTAATGAAAAGAAGCGACTTGAAATAAAATCATTCATCCATGAAAGCTCAATTCACAGCTTTAGGATAGTCAGACGCAGACCTTCTTCAGCTTAATTTGTAGCAAGTAGCAATTTGGGCTACATTTCATAAGTTGTACGTGTCAACCGACAAGCTATAAGGTGAAAAAAAACTAGGGTATGAGCTTTCTGGAAAAAAAATCTTAAACAAAATACAAGATTCTTTGCTTAGTGCTCATGTACAGAAAGCAATTAGTTTTGTGCTATGATGGGTGTGCCCCATGATGCACTTTCTCCATTAGTATTTATATCTTCATGCCATTATATTTTGGACAGTGCTAAACAGATCTGATACATTCAGAAAATTATAGTCATGTGCCATCAGAAAAAGATATTAGCAAACGGTATTAACATACACATGGAGCTGGATGCATCAGAGACAGGCAGACACCAGTAAAATGTTTAATTTTTATGCACTTGCATTGATGCCTTGGTTTTGTCTGGGATAGAGTTAATTTTTTTTCCTAGTAACTGGTATATTGATGTGTTTTGGATTTAGGATGAGGATAATGTTGATAACACACTGATGCTTTAGATGTTGCTAAACTGTCAAGAGCTTTTCAGCTTCTCATACTGGCCGGACAGCGAGTAGGTGAGGAGTGCACAAAAGATTGGGAGGGAATACAGCTGGGACAGCTGACCCCAGCTGACCAATGGGATATTCCATACCATATGACATCATGACAGTGTATAAATGCAGGGAAAGAACAGGGAAAGGAGGAATATTCAGAGTGGTGGTGTTTGTCTTCCGAAGTCACTGTTACGCATGATTGAACCCAGCTTTCCTGGAGATGGCTGAACATTTGCCTGCCCGTGGGAAGTGGTGAATGAATCCCTTGTTTGGCTTTGCTTGCGTGTGCAGTTTTTGCTTTCCTTGTCAAACTGTCTCTATCTCAACCCATGAGTTTTCTCAATTCTACCCTTCTTATTCTCTCCCTTATCTCACTGGAGGGGAGTGAGCAAGCGGTTGTGTGGTGCTAAGGTCCTGGCTGGAGTTAAACCATAACAATTGAATAAATACATGTAAACTCTGGTTAATTAGGCTGGAGACATCAAATTATCTTTCTCTCTGCTAGGAAAATCTCTCTTTAGTTACTAGTAGTTCTGACAGTTTCTTTGAAGTTCCTTTTTCCCAATAGTACACAGAAGCAAACTTTAAACAGACATTTGAAAGTGCTAAATAAAACTATTTGAAGTTCATTTCAGAGGTTTGAATATGAAAAAAACTGTATTATATGGTAAAGCATTTATTTGTTTAAATGGGAAAGTAAAGAAAAAATCAGAACCAGCTCATTCTATTTATCTTCAAGTTCTCCTGCTTTTTCTATCAGATCACCTCTTGTTCTCCTTCACTAACCCTCATTCTTCCACAGCCTGTCATTCACTTGTATTTATGATATCCAAGCTATCACCCTCTCTGATTTTGTGACACTCATAGATTCGTGTTTCTCTCCCTAACCTCACTCCCCCCTGTATCACTATGGTCTCTAATTTCAGCTATCTCCTTCACTACTTTGCCCCTCCTTCATATTATTCTGTCTGCTCCTCTGCACCTTAAACTAACCCAAGCATTCATCACCTGTGTTTCTGTCTCCATCTACTGAAGAGAATATAAGGAATGTCCCGGTCTTCCTTCTCTGTCCTATTATCCTTTTTCCCCACTTTTCTTAAGAGAAAACATAGAAGACTTCTGCTCCTGATTCCTACATCTTTCACAACCTTTAATTTTCTTTCAAACTTTCTTTCTATTGATTTAGCTATGTTTGGCTTTACAAGGTTTCTATTCCTTCAATTCTTCAGATTTTATTTTTGTTCTATCCCTAGCCTTTCTCCTCCTGCAGCTCCATCATTACTCTTAAATCCCAAATCTCCAAATTCAAAATTTTCTTTATATTTCTTACCGGCTCTCAATTTCTTCCATTATTAGATTCTCTACTGTGTGTACACATTTTCTTTCTAATCTATTTACATTCCAAATGTTAATAAAATGTTTCTTCCAATACCTGTCATTCACAACGCAAAACATAGTTCTGAATTATTTCTTCTGAGAAGACTGCCTTTCAGACTCACTTGCCTTATACATTAAATCTTCCACCCACAGCCCCATGTGGGTTTTTTTGTTTGGTTTTGGTTTTGGTTCTTGTTCTTCAGCATAGGTCAGATTGTTCCAAAAGTATCCTTTTATTTTTCATCACATCATTTACATTCTCCCATTAGTTGTCTCCACTCAGCTGAAATGCTTGCTAGTGAACAACCATATTATTTCTCTAATAATCTTTATACATATTAATGTAAAATATTAGTATTGTGTGCAAGTACCTGTCACGGTCCATTCGGTGATGGACTCCTGATGGTTCGTTTACCTTGATCTCGAAGCGCAAAATTAAGGCAACCAAAATGCCAAGGGGTTATAATTCAATCAAACAGTGTTACTTTATTAATTTGCCTGTAAAGCGGCATGTGATAGAGAGAGAGATGGAGAGAAAAAGGAAAGAAAAAGGGGGGGAATTGTATTATAGCTACCACCACGAGTTCCAAAGGCATCCCTCTGGTCTCAGGTCTCGTGAGAAGAGTCCTGCCGGTCCTCCGTCGCGATCCAGGATCCTTCGCTGGGGAGATCTCGATGATGTCCCCTCGGGAATTGTCTTTTATGATTCTTCACTCCTCCTCACTCCCATAGATTGAGGCCGATCTCCGCCTTTGTTGCACAATCCGGGCTTAACTGCGCAGGCCCAAAGAGTTCTCACTTCGCTTGCCAGAACCCGTCTGCACCTGTGTCACTTCAGTTCAGGGGTCTCTTGCTGGTCCGTTGGGTGACCTCAAGACCCTTGGAGAGCCTCTGCTCATGCTTTTCTTCGTTGGCCTTTGTTACAGGGAGGAGGTGGGGGCAAGTCTGGCTCAAGCAACAGGTGAAAATCCATCTTCTGGACAGCAGTTATTGTCCCCAGGTCAGAGAGGCCTTCGTAACACAATCCCTTTCAGGAGGTGGGGGCAAGTTTGGCTCAGGCAGCAGGTGGAGTCCATACAGCAGTCATTGTTACCTGTAGCCCCTGGGTCAGAGAGACCTGCACAACACAATTCTTTTCCTCAGGCCTGTCTCCAAGTCATTGTCCAATTCTTTCTATCAGTCCATCTGTTCTCCAAGTCCATGATGGTGATGTTCAGGCAGAAACTGTTCTTTGGACAGACTCTTACAGTACCCTAGCATAGATCAAAGTTACATTGTGCCCAATGCAGCACATGCCCTCAGGAAGCAACATCTCAGGTTTTTTGCAGATCAGACCTACCAGATTTTCTCACATCCACATTACCATTTCCCAGCACTGTCCTCTGGAATAAGCTCACAACCAGAGAAATATTTCGCTATTTGGTTGACTTTGCAGTTTTTAAAACAGATGCTTCAACTAGCTCCCTCTGTCTTTCCTCAGCAGTCCTTCCTCTCTTTTGAAAAGGAACTTAGAACATAGTACTTCAGGGCTTCACTACCAAAGGGAAACTTCTTGGACAAAATCTTTACTCTTCCTTGCAAAAACAAATAACTTCTTCACAATCCAAGCAGCTTTCTCAATCCTTCTTGCTCACAGTGCCCATTGCAAACTGTTGCATAGCTAGAGTGACTTCTTGCCCTTGATTCATGACTGCCTATATTTTACCAGCATGAGTATTTTATTCACTCTCATTAAATAACTTTGCTCTTGTTGTTGTTGTTGTTATGGTAAGCTGTAAAGTTATAAAACAGATGTGCAAATTTGTTTTGGTTGAGCCTTCTACATTCCAGTTAACTTCCCCCACAGTGCAACCCATGCCAAGGGAATACCGTTTCTTCCACAAGGCCTCTTACCAGTGGGAATCCCACAAGAGCTGTTTTTTTTCCTCCCTCGACACCAAATGAGGTTGCTCATAAGTGCTAGACACTTCAAAGCCTTCTGAATTCCAGACTGACTTAAAAAATAGAAAGTAACTATTATCAAGTAAAAAATAGCAATTGCTGGCTTATGTTACTGGAGAATAAAAATGTTATGACCTGAATTTTCCTGTTTTTCTACTCATTTTCAAACTTTTGGGAAAAATCCCAATAACTGGAATAGTTTCCAGTTTAGAAGGCATTGTGCCTGGCAGCTCAGAGGAGAAGAAGCCTGGAATCATATTTTCCCACCAATACTGTGTAGATGTTCCCAAAGAGCAGAGAACAGGAGCATTGTTATTACTCTAGAAAGAAAAGCAAGCATTTTCAGTCTATCTCCTGCCTATCATCAGGGACATTTTCATCTCCTTTTTTTTCTAATTACACTCTCCAGGCTCCTTTCCTCATTGCTGAACTGTCTTTCACAACATCTTCTGTTCATATTGTCTTCTTTCTTTATATTTCAGCATCTATAAGTTTTCCTTCTTTCTATCTTACCCTCATAGACCAGAGAGTGTGGTGTCTTGCTTTTCTCATTTGTTTAAAATCGGACATGCCATGGTGCTCAGGTGCTATTCAATGACATCTTTTTGTAAATATTAAGAGTTTAGCAGTAAACACTGCAATTTGTGCCAGTATTACTGGGATGCTCAGTAAGTAATTTCAGTTTGTATGTATAAAGCCGAGGAGTCACAACACTGATTATGCCATTTTATCACTGGCAGTAGACAATTTAAATCTCAGACAGTTTCAAATTTTACATGTGGGAAAATTTGAGTTTGCATAACTGACGTTAGAATGCGGGCAACACAAAAGCCCCTCTTCAGTGCAATACTGGCAATACACTGGCAAGGCAGGAGACCTGTAGACAGGAATACAGCGACGTTGATGATTTATTTTGTTTTCCTATTTAAACAGAAAAGTTTCCTAATAGTGTTATAAGGAAGGGAGGGCAAAACCTCTTTAAATACCTAAACTTATACTTACTGCTCTTTTCTGGAAGGGAGTATATATTTCTTTAATAAATATGCTGAGAACAGCACAGCATTCAGTTTCTATAAATTAAAGGCTGTAGGAAGCTGGAGGGCTTCTCTCCTGAGATTTTTAATAAATATCCACAGGTCTGAATTTTCTTAGTTATTTTTAATTAAGGGAACATTATCAAAAGTGAAGTAAAAATCCAAAGAAGGAAACATAGCGTTTTACTTTATTTACCTTTAGACAAAAAAAAAAAAAAGAATTTAAGAGTGACATTGCCCAGCACATCTCTGAACTAAATGATTTATCTTTGCATCTAGCCTAACAAGGATGTATGTATTTCCTGCTAGCGTCTACATTCAATTTGAAGAGGTTGCTACATTCAGAAATGAATGAAACGTTACCTTGGGCATTCACCAGACCTGCATGTATTTCCAGGGATCTAGGGAAAACATTATGGCACTTACATGAGAGAAAGATCCTTTTTCAAAATATTTACTACCATCCATTCCCACACCTTAATACACACCTCAAGAGATAGCTGCATGCATATTATTTGCCATCTTCTAATATAACTACGGTATTGTGAGGGTTAGCGTCACGCGTTCAGGGACTATGTACAGGCAGAGATTAAAAAAGCAAACAAATTGAGCAAGGAAGACAGTTGATACTGGCAAACTTCAAAAAACTCATAGCTTGATGGTACTTTGAGTAATAGGCGATTTAGAAGGAAAAGAGTGCTGATCAAATGACAGTAAACAAATGTAGACACTTTCATCACTAGAAGAGATACCTCCTCAAACCTTAGAAGGAAATCTATCTAACTGTCTTTAAAAGTTACTTTTAAAAGTGCAGCTGCTGTGTCAGTATCCTTAGCTTGCAAACCTTGCAAACTAGTCTTTCATTACATTTTTTGAAGCAACTATCACTGGAGATTTCAGAAAATGGTAAATGTTTACAGAATCACACAGGATGTTTGGAGCTGGCAGAGACCTCTGGAGATCATCTAGTCCAACCCACCTGCTAAAGCAGGGTCACCTAGAGGAGACTGCATAGGAATGCATCCAGGCAGGTTTTGAATGCCTCCAGAGAAGAAGACTCCACAGCCTCTCCAGGCAGCCTGTTTCAGTGCTCTGTGACCCTCAAAGTAAAGAAGTTTCTCCTCATATTCAAATGGAACCTCCTGTCCTTCAGTATGTGACCGTTGCCCATCATCCTATTGTTGGCTACCACTGAAAAGAGTCTGGTCCCATCCTCTTGACACCCACCCTTGAGATATTTATAAGCATTGATGAGATCGCCTCTCAGCCTTCTCTTCTCCAGGCTGAACAGACCCAGCTCTTTCAGTCTTTCCTCATAAGAAAGATGCTCCAGACCCCTAATCATCTTCACAGCCCTCTGTTGGACTCCCTCCAGTAATTCCTTGTCCTTCTTAAACTGGGGAGCCCAGAACTGGACACAGTACTCCAGATGCGGCCTCACCAGGGCAGAGTAGAGGGCGAGGATAACCTTCCATGACCTGTTGGTCACACTTCTCCTAATGCACACCAGGATATCATTGGCCTTCTTGGCCACAAGGGCACATTGCTGACTCATGGTCAATCTGTTGATGACCGGAACTCCCAGATCCCTCTCTGCAATGTTGCCTTCCAGCAGGTCCATCTCTAACTAGTACTGATGCCTGGAGTTATTCCTTCCCAGGTGCAGGACTCTACACTTGCTCTTGTTGGATTTCATCAGGTACTTCTCTGCCCAGTCCTCCAGCCTGTCCAGGTCTTGCTGAATGACATCACAGCCATCTGGTGTATCAATCCTTCCTCCCAGTTTGGTATCATCACCAAACTTGCTGAGGGTGCACTCAGTCTTTTCATCCAGATCATTGACAAACAGGTTGAACAAGACTGGACCCAGTACTGACCCCTGGAGAACCCCACTAACTACAGGTCTCCAACCAGACTCTGCACCATTGATCACAACCCTCTGAGCTCTGCCATCCAGCCAGTTCTCAATCCATCTCACCGTGCACTCATCCAACCCGTACTTCCTGAGCTTTCCTACAAGGATGTTGTGAGAAACAGTGTCAAAAGCTTTGCTGAAGTCAAAGTAGTCAATATCCACTGCTCTCCCCTCTATCTACCCGGCCAGTCATACTATCATAGAAGGCTATCATGTTGATCAAACATGATTTCCCTTCGGCGAACACATGCTGACACTCCCAATAAACTTATTTTCCTCCACGTGCTCAGAGATGACATCCAGAATGAGTCGTTCCATCACCTTTCCAGGGATGGAGATGAGGCTGACTGGCCTGTATTTTCCTGGGTCATCCTTCTTGCCTTTTTTGAAGGCTGGAGTGATGTTGGCTTTCTTCCAGTCCCAGACACCTCTCCTGTTCCCCAAGAACTTTCAAAGATGATCGAGAGTGGCTTTGCAATAACATCTGCCAGCTTTCTCAGCATTCGTGGGTGCATCCCACCAGGGCCCATGGATTTGTGGATGTCCAGTTTGCCTAAATGATCTCTAACCTGATCCTCCTCAAAGTTTACTACATATTCGATTGAAAACTATATAAGTAAAGCTTGATTCACTGCTACTCACAATCACTTGTAACAGTTCATTAATTTTAAATTTTAAATGAAATTTCCAGTCAAGTGTCTTTATTTAGGCAAAATGTAATCATGGGCTAAAAGAGAAAAAAATTTTTGGCATTTTCTCCATTTCTTTGTGTTTCATATATCAGAGGTTAAATCTTTTATGCTGTCACCTCATTTTTGAGTGGGTTTTCAAAAGTCAGCAGGGAGCTGGAAAAATCTGCAATAGAACTAACCACTTTTGCGAGTAAATTGGGGGGGGAGGGGGAAAGTAGGTTATTTCAGTCATGCAAAGGATTTAGCAAAAGAAAGTTTTGAGTTTGAGAAGATATGGAAGATACCTTGTGAAAGAGATGGACAAGACAGGAGGGGGAGAGTCATGACATTGTTTCAATGTAGTAATTACAGTGCCTCTTAAAGGGTGGCAGCTGTCCATCACATCGAAAAATACTTCATGCCTAACTCATGATTTAACTCTGTTCTGTGTCCTTCCAGAGGGATCTTAGTTCTCTGCCGATATTTGGGATGCATTGAAAGTCATCAGGCATAATCCATCTCCAAAGTCCCATGAAGACTTTCTACCCTTGCGTACTCATCTTTTTCTCAAGAATTTAGTTGTGCCTGGTCTCTTGACAAATTTCAAAGTACAATGAGTCTGAAGAAGGAAGAGAACTGCATTTTCCTGATATTTCTGAAATGCTTTAATATCCAAATCAAGGCCACACTTTGTAAGCATGTCTAGTATGTGATTAGGTCCAGAATGACTCCACAAGAGTTTCTCCAAGGAGAACAGAAAAGTTCTTGAGTGGCAAATTCCACACATAAGGGACAGTAATATTTTCTGTGACTTTGGAATGCTCTTTTCACAAGAAGTGTGATTCTCTGAATTTCTGTAGCTGTGAAGAAAGCATTTCATAAAAAGCGAACTTCCTATCATTTTCAAAAATCAAGAAATACAAAGTCACAGTATAGAACATATTGCATTAACAGCACCAGCATACAACTCTGATTTTATCTGCCACAAAATTTTCGTTTTTATTCCTCAAATACCATTTTAATACCTTGAAAATAGACCTTAACCATTTTCAGTGGATAATTTAGCCATGTGTGTATTTTAGGACAAATATTGGGAAAAGTCATGTTCAATACCAATGTCTATACCATTTAAACAATGAAAGCATCAGGTAAGTAACAACATTTGGACAGCAAGTCAATATGACTATGAAAGGTCTCCAATAATGAGCAAACTCAGACCAATACACTGTTTGAGTATTTGGCCTTCCTATTGACAAAGGTTGCTTTCAATCACACTGTATCTATTACCATATCAATCATCACTCTAAATGAATACAACATGACCATTGACGAAGACATCACTTAAGCAGAGAAACTAAAGGTTCTATAAAAGCAAATAATGAAACTTTGGTTCATCACAGCATGAAAATTAGACTTAATCCTTAATCATTCCTATTTTGTAAAGCAAACAAATTGAAGCTAAAAATGTTAACTCTATTTCTTGTTCAGGAACTTAAAATATATGGAAATTGATATCACATTCTTAATTATTAAACATAATGCAATCCAATACTTTGTTTGCTACACAAATTAAGATATGGAATTGAACTGATGAAAATGATTTACGTGCAGGATTAAAATATTGGCAGCTTTATAGAGTGAAATGTCACTATACTGCTGTACCTTCAAGTTTTACATTTCCTCCTTTGAATCCCTGTCAGCCTTCATGAACACTGGAGAGTTTAATCAATGCTTGCAGTAGCCATAACATAATACTGAATATTTAACCTGTGTAATAATCAAAGTGCTGTTTAGTACAAGTCAAAAACTCAGAGGTCATAAAATTCAAAGACTTATGAGTTCATGGGTTTGAATCACTTTTTAATTTAGAAGATACAAAACGCTTGTGAAAAAAGCTTTTTATTTTATTTATGCACTCCAAATGGTGGAATTCAGATTGTTGCTAATTTCTTTCAAGACAGTCAATATAAAAAAACAATATTGAGATTGGAAAGGGAAGAAAAGACTAACATCCTGATATTATAGCAGTTTGCTTTCTTTATAAAACAAATTTGTGTGAAAATAAAGTATATTTAAGAATGAGGAAATAAGGACAGTGGCATGACATGAAGTTTAGGAAATTAAATAGAAAATTCAAGTAGATTGATATAAAGGTTGTCAAACACATGGAACTTTGGAACTAAGTTTCAGATCAAAGCTACAGGCACAACTAATTTAAAAGATAGCTAAAGTTTTTTTTAATAGAGAAAAAAAAAGGATATTTTATCACAATGTTACAAAGCAGAAAAAAAAGGCTAAGACCAGCTTGAAATCCATTAAAATTGGTTTGTCATTAAAATGGTTTAATTACCCTTCTTTATTTGAATAAGCAAAGTTAGATTTTTCTGACAACTTTCCAAAAGAGAACAATGTCTAAAATAGTCCAAATACCTGTAAAAAGAAAACACTTAGAGATCATCACAACGGAAGGGACATAAAATATTAATTTTGGTTTAAAGTTCTTAATTTGTCTTTTAAAAATATCACCATCTGGATATTTTAATAAACAGGAACACTGCAAGAAATGCATTATGTCATAGATATATACTTAAAAATATAAAGAAAATACCACTGGTGCTCTCAAGGACATTCTTTGTTGTATTATCCCTTCAGTACTGGACTAGATCTATGAAATATCTATGTGATTAATATTTTAAGCAGTATTTTGCCTAGATATACATTACAAGCATATAGAAATTTAAGCATATAGAAAGTGCTCTTTTTCACCTAGTCAATCCCCTCGTTGCTATTACACTCAGCAAGAAAGCCCGATTTTTCCAGCAGGTGTATCCTGCTATATCAAATGTTTAATCCACCTGTGCAAGACAGCCAATTTCAGAGCATTTATTCATGGAAGTGGTTTGCTTTACTGTCTCTAATTCTATGTCTGATCACATACAGAGTGGTAGTTTTATAATACAAAAATATGCAATACTTCAAAAAGGTTCATTAACCTAACCTCTGTTAGGAAGGTAATTTACATTTACCATACTTCAGGCCATCGTTTTAGGCAAACATGAATAGGAAGCTGCAATATTTACCCCAAATTGATCCTTGTTTTTCTCACAGCCAGCATTCAACAGGGCTGAGTGAGCAGAAGCAGGAAAAACTCCACCTTGTAGTTGGAATGGCTCCATCATAATAGGCAGATTAACACTGAGTGTTTCACTCCCATCATCCATAATCACAAACTGGCAAAAGGCAGTTCTTAGAGTTTGAGCTGTTGGGCTTTGTTTCTTTCACCTTTTAAATTCAAGCTGAATTAAGCCAAGTCTTGTTCAGAATCTTTAATCTGCACTTTTACTGTGATTCATATGCAACTGCCACTCCCCTTGGATTTCCTGTAGATTACTCCATTTAGCCATATGAAATATATCTCAAATGGGACCTCCATCCCAATATATCTGTGTTTGTAGCTCTGGTCCCATCCAGCTTTTAGAAGACAACAGCAACAGCAGTGAGGGCAAAAAGTAATGGCTTACCTCCATTTTGAAGATGTATAGAAGCTGGAGATGGAGGATTTTTTAAAAAATTTTTTGTCCCCATCACTCTATATGATACACATGGAGTAACAGCACTTTTTTTTCCAGTAATATGGCAGGAATGGAGCTGGGATTTCAGAACCTAGGACAAAAGTGCAAAGCATGCTTTTCCCTGTCGCATCCTGCTGTGGTTTAACTCGTCAGGCAACTAAACATCACACAGCCTTTCACTCACTCTCTGACCCAGTGGGATGAGGAAGGGAATTGGTAATAAGGTAAAGCTTGTGGGTTGAGCTAAAGACAGTTTAATAGGACAGAAAATGAAAGGAAAATAATAATAATGCTAAAATAATATACAAAATAAGTGATGAAAAATGTGATTGCTCACCACCCACTTATTGACGCCCAGCCAGCTCCCAAGCAGTGGCTGTCACGCTTTGGCCAACTCCCCACAGTTTTATATGCTGAGCATGACATCATATGGTATGGAGTATTGCTTTGGTCAGTTTGGGTCAGCTGTCCTGGCTGTGTCCCATGCCAGCTTCTTGTGCACCCCACTCTCCTTGCTGGCAGGGCAGTATGAGAAGCTGAAAAGTCCTTGCCTTAGTGTAAGCACTGCTCAGCAGCAACTAAACCACTCCTGTGTTATCTACATTATTCTGATCCTAAATCCAAAACACAGCATTATACCAGCTACTAGGAAAAAAATCAGCTTTATCCCAGCCGAAACGAGGACATGACCAAGTTTAAAGCAACATCGCTGCCTAAAGTTCCACTTGTGTTCTGCTCACAGAGGATGTAGACTTTAGTTTCCAAAACCATCTTAGAGTTTTTGCAAAAGGAAATAAACAAGATAAGATTTTTAATGCAGTACATTCAGTGCACTGGCACATAAATCTCGAAGGAAAGTTAAGACTCATATACAGACAAGGTGCTGCAAAGGAA
Source organism: Caloenas nicobarica (assembly GCF_036013445.1). NCBI lineage: Eukaryota > Metazoa > Chordata > Aves > Columbiformes > Columbidae > Caloenas > Caloenas nicobarica. The sequence goes on along the minus strand of NC_088246.1, from coordinate 132,981,368 downwards.
GGACTGGTAAGGAAGCAATTAGTGATAGATAAAGCCACTGATGGAGGCTGAAGAGCTTGAGGAACATTACAGCGATATTACAGGGTTTTGTGATTAGTGTTTCTGAGGAAGTCAGTGTCACCAGAAGATGGTTGCTTTTGAGTAAAAAGTACAGCATGGTACTGGCTGAAACTGGCTGAGTCAAGTGCTGGATAGGTAACAGTATCTGGAGACCAGTGAGAGCAATGTAGCCTGTGCCTCTCATTACAGTGAGTAGAAATAGCTGGACTAGTGCAAAGGGGCAAATCAACAACTGTACTAGAGTGGGTAGAGAAAAATTACAGGGCATCTCAAATGTTATTTCCAGTGCCCTCCACAAGTGCTGGACATCCTGTGAACATGCCCTATGTCCTGTTCCACTTCTGCCCATTCACAACATACCTATACCTGGCAGGTGGATGATAGCTCCTCAAGACTTCATCTCCCACCAGTGGCAGTGTTTTGCGTTGCATCAAAACTTCTGACTTGTACTGCCTACTTAGTTGAGTCTATCATATTTTACACTTCCCTCTTGGAAGAGGGGCAATCTCTTCCTTATCATCCTTCTCTAAAATAAGGAGCCATTTACAAAATATATGGCCATGGTACTTCAGAACCTGCCAAAACTTCAATATGCTATTGACATTACAAACCAATCCAATTTCAGGTATTTCTTTATTACAATATGCCAGAAAATAATTCTGTTAGTATGTCTATTAAAATAGCCCCTTCCATCAAAGTTTTATTGTAGTCCTCTGATTGGTCCAGCTCTTTACTAGGATAACACAGATTGTATCTACTGCTTTCCAGACAAGTATGACCTGGCTGTTTTAAATGGGCGTTTCAGTTTTGCCCTCACTTATTCAGAATAGGACATATATAATAATTTACTACACTTGACATGGAGATTCTTTTATCTCATTTTTTTTAATCCCAAAACACTGCAGATTTACAACCGTGAGTGGTCTTAGCCATGTGACTTCTATTAAAATCAATGAGACTCTCATGGCATGAAATTCCACAGAACCATTGAAAATTAATTATTCATAATAATAACACATTTCTCTTTCCATCTGAGCATTGCAAACATCCTTTCCAAGATTAATTAATTATGTTTCAAAAGATGCACTGTACTAATGAGGCAGGGAGTTTATACCTATTTTTATATTTGTGTGTACAGAGACAAAGCTATTTTAGGTCTTTTCAAGGAAATTTCAAAGAAACTCCCTTTGCTGGGAGTTTCACTGGTTTTGATGAACTGCTGCTAGAACTAATGGGAACTATAGTGTAAAAGTTCTCCAGAGTATTATAGACATTTTTCTCCCAAGAAGAAGAGTTAAGGGATAAAAAGTGGATCTCGGTATAAAATTTATCTAGGGCTAGGGGTCTTTTAAGATTTTCTTTTGCACAGCACACAAACCAAAGTGACCTAAGGAAAGTCACAGTGAGTTTGTGGTCAAATTTGAAACGGAATCCACTAGTCTTCTCAAATCCCTACTTTCAAAATTAAAAGGTAGTCCTTCTCTTCATAAACACTGTTATCAGTTCAGATTTTTCAGTTCAGTTGCAGACTTCAGATATGCTTTTTGTTATTCTCCATCTTTGACTGTCAGCTAAAATACAGAAATATCTTTGGGTAGGTTTTATGGAACTCAAAATAATCGTGTATTGAGTACCACCTGACTGAAACACTAAGCTATGAGCTGTATACTCATGGAAATAATATTGGTTTCACCCTTTCATCTGTGCAGATACCCTGCATGCAAGTACTGCTGGCTTTATAAATGTATAGATTTTCAGGTGTCTGGTCCTCAGTTATAGCCACCTGAAAATCTCTGTATAGTCTCTGGAGAAAATTATGTACGGAATTAAGATTGGGATTCAAAACAACCAGAGCAGGCTCATGCTAAATGATAGAAAACATTGAAGACAGCTGAATCTGAAACCCCAATTCACCCATGGATTTAGCCCTTCTGGCTAGATGCCTAATCATAAGCCAGGTGTCACTGTCCACATTTTCCCTTTGTGAATGGATGATTGGCTTTTCCTTTTGAAACACAGGTGGAGGGAAATGTGAAGGTGACAACAACATATTGTTTCTGACAGACCTTTAATGGAAAACACATAAACAGTCCTGGGAAGTATGAGGTCTCCCAAAGAATAGTGTCCTATTAACTACAGGAGCAACAGCACTTCCCCTGGAGTTTGCCCTTCCATGGCCCAGGAGTTCCACATTCATTTTTTTTCTTTCGTTCACAACGGACTCCCTTTTAAATGAATGACAGAAAAAGAATGGTCCTATTCAAGGTTATTTTGTTATTATGGTGTTACCTTAAAAAGGTAAGAGATGATGGTTTATGTCTTCTCAAGCTGAAGAGGACCTAGAACCTATGTCACTCGTTTCTTGTACCTGCAACTTGAATATTAGTTACTTAAAAGGTAAGGTCTTGCACTCCATCACATGCTTTCAAATGACAACAGCTGTGATTCTTTCATTTCATGTCAAAGTCTGGGCAAAACATTAGACCACGCCTAATAAACCAGAGTCATAAGGGGACATAGTCCCCCAGACACTTCATCTGTAAATCCCAAATAGACTTATATATTGCGAAGGCTGCAGTTTTCTGAAGGTATGCAATAATAATTTCCTGCATGCCTGGGATAATTTTGTTAGCTGAAAAACAAAAGTCTCCAGGTGGTTTATGACAGTTTCTGAAACTTGTCTCTCACATGTCTGTGCCTTGTTTTCCTTTTGCCTTTGAGTGAGACAAGATAGCAGCACTCAGTGAATTAGGTTCCCATTGGGAGAGGCAACCTGTTCTTCAGTACCTGCAGAAGCTGAGCACTGTAGACTTATCAGAAACATAAATAACATCTTGACTCTCTGGAGACCACAGTTCCTAGCTCCTACAAAATTCAGATTCATTTCCCTGCTGGTGGAGTGTACCCCACATATTTTTCCTTGTTTTCATTGTATCCATACCTATAGTTCACTTTAAAACTAATCTGCATGCCTAAGACCTCTACTCAAAACTCTCAGATGGGGAGTTTCTAGGAGAATAAAACCTAGAACTCATGTGCCAAAGTAGTCTCAACATCTTCAACATCTAGCGCTTAATCCTTCTCAGCCACCAACAGGAATCTTTGTAGAGTTCTCTTGTTTGGTTTTCTTTTCTCCTTCTGCTATCCATGTAATCCTCCTCTCTTTTTATATCACTTGCAAATGTCTATTCTGCATTCCAGGTCAGTTTCCTCAGAGATGGCTGGGCAACACATCCACAGTGCTTCCTGTCTTGCAAAAGATCTTACACGGGGAGTAGCCTCCACTCTAATTACTTTCTAAAGAAAAGGGAATCCTTAGATTTTCTCACAGTGTGGACTGTGCTTTAGTTCAGATGTAAAGAAGGAAGAACAGTTGCAGAAAGACATAATTCCTTTTTATTAACATTAGAGTAACTTTAGAATAACTTTGACCATCATTTAGAAATTAGACAAAGAATTCAAAATTTATATACTGCAAGAGTTTATGCAAATGATTATAGTAACACTTAACAACAAAATCAACAAGCTGTGCAATTTTTGATTAAACATATTCTCCTAGAGTAATAAGGAATTCCAGTTAACACTTTGGAATGGCATTAAGTTTGTGGCAAAGTCAAATTCTAAAATGGCAATCTCAATTTGTTCTGGTAAGTAAATAGTAGTGTCACTAGGGGCTGGCAAAACTTTGGCTTGTCTTAAGCATTACAGTATTTACCTCTGCAGCTACCTAAGCATACTGTCAAATCAGGGAGTTTGTGATGCAAGGCCTGAGATTATCTTTCTCAAGCAGTTGCAAAGCCAGAAGCACAAATTACACCTGCATAAACCAAGACTAAGCCTTCAGAAGGCGGTGGAAGGAACTTGCCAGCAATATGGTATGCTTTTGTCTCTGCTATGCTTGCGTGCCTAAGAATATATCGTGCATTTACAATGGACTAAGTTAAAGGCAGTGCATCACTCTAAATTTCAAATTTTATTATCAGTTTAAGTCAAAAACATAACATTAAACTTTTTTTTGTATCTGACTTATTAGATTTAGAGTGTTGGTGCACTAGTTCAAGGTAACTAAACAGCTTTATTATATCAGCAATAGCCTTGCAAGGTATCCTCATTGTGTTCTGAAGGACTTAATTTAAGGAGAAGATACTGTGAAACGTTCTATTTTTTTCTATTTTAGAGAGCCATAATCAGATAAATAGTGAGGAGACACAAAAGGAGAACTCTAAGATCCTATGGGAACAAGAGCAGGAGCCATACCCTTAATCTAATGGGATGTATTTCAGTATAGTGCACAAAAAAATAGGTATTCTCTTTGTATTAACAATACAGCAATCTCAGGAGCACTTGTCCATGCAGCATGCTGAATATTTATCCATGTTCGTCAAGAGTTTTTAAATAGTACATCGCTATTACAAATGTTCATAGCAGTTTCTCAAATAAAAGAAGAATGATCTTCTAAATGAACCCCCTTGAATCAAACTTTTTAAATGCCATATCCTATCTTCCATGGAAGCACAAGCTCCACTTAAATACCTAATATTAAGTGATAGCATGCAGAACACAACAAAAACAAAGGAAGCAAAACTTCCACTCTTTCCATTTTGTGAGTTTGTCAAACAGGAACTAAAACACGATTTTGGTCTTCCTAGGTTCAGAAACCTCACAGTTCTAGGTGCAAAATGAGAGGAAGCTGCTCTGCAATCAAAAATGAACAATAGATTTAAATAGCACTGAAAGCATGAAAATAGCTGGCTACAAGCCCAGAATCTATAAATAGTACCAAACTTGTTCATCATAACTCCATGGACGATGACAACACCATCAGGAAATGAAAACACAAAAAACAGAAAAGGAATAAAAGCAACAGACCTCAGGAATGAAAGGCCAAGCTTTTCCAGAACAAGCTACTCAAGTTAGACAGCATTGCTAGGGTGGGAAAATGGCAACTAATAACGCCGTGAGTCCTGCCACTTAACTATGCCAGGGAAGGGGAAGGAAAAATAAAAGGAACCAGTCCACTGCAGAATTAGTGTTATTGATGCAGATTCCTAATTTTTATGGGAATAGTGAAATGTAATGTTTATCATTTATCTTGAGCATGATGAATACAGTATGTGATTTATACAAACAAAACCTTTCACTTAGCACAGAAGTTATGACATACCCTTCCTTCCCTTTTCCATGTAAATCCTCTAACTTTTAAACAAAACCAGAAATAGCATCAATACTACACAGATTTTTTTTTTTTTTAGGCTCTCTTCATCAAGCTTAAGAACATAGAACTACAAACTCTGTGGAACAATGTGATAATTAACATGAATAAAAATAACCCCAAATTATAGCAATCTATATCGTAACTACTGGCTGCAGAGAAAAATCTTCTTTATAAATACGATATGACTGAATAAAGAGCTAGAGGAAAAAAAATTCAATTCACATAGATGGAAGACAAAGTACATAAAATATGTTCAAAATAAAACAAAACAGAAACAGGTTGCAATGCTATGACACTCAGATCAGATCGCAAATGCAGAGAGGCAGCAGGATGACTTATCATATATGCTCATAAATTTGAGTAGATATTTCATTTTCTATCATTCCCAGTTGATTTCTGAAATTGTTGATCCCTTTGATTAGAAACTTATTTTACGATAATTTTTGTGGGGCTGTTTTCAAAGCGAGACATTATTTAACATGAGAAAATGTGACAGGTTCTAGATGGCAGCATTCAAAGCCACACGGTTTGTATTTTGAAACCGTCCCCTCAAAACCCCCCTCCTACAGAAAACTAAAACCAAACCCAACCAAACAAAACCACCACAATCATACCCTAAGCCAGAAAAAAAGTACTCACAGTCCCAAAAGGATTCTTTCCCCATCACTGAGCCTCTGAGCACCCACCCTTTACCCCAGCACTTTAAGGCATGGAGTCTGCCCGAAGGGCCTGGCAGGGTCTGCGCTTTGCCACACATCTGCTGAATGACTAAGCAGGTATTGGTGATTCATGAAGGCTTTCCCCTCCAGCACACATGCATACTCACCTCCCCACCTTTTTTCAGAAGGTAAAAATGACAGATTGCAAGGGGCAATTTAAGGTAAAAACTACGCAGTCTTGGGGTGGGAAACTTAGGAGGAGCCAACTTTTTCAAACAGTTGAGATTGCCTAATTGGTATAGATCCTTGTTAACTAACCCACTCCATCAAGAAGGAAGGGTTTTGGCTTTATAGAGGACCAGTTTTAGGCTGGAAAAAGCTGATAGGTTCACAGTCTCACAAAAAAAAAATTACAAAAATATTTAGATATAATTTCAGAAGACCCACTACTGTCAGCCACATCACTATTTTGTGACACATCAACAAAGGAGACTTTTGGATAAGATATAGACATGTAGGTATTATATTCTCAGGGAACTTTCTGTCCCATGTGCCTTTGCTCTGAAGATAGTTGTCTCTTACTGGGATTGTGCCTAGGCCAGGGGAAAAAAAAAAAAAAAGCAGCCTTTTGGCCTGAAAATATCAGCTTTAGACCTTTTTTGCATTTGGAGAGCTTCATCAGAGATGTGCATTGTAATATGGTATCAGTCTAACAAAGCTATTTAAATTAAATACCAAATGAAATATCAAATGAAAAAATATGAAGCATTGGGTAACACAACATTTGAGATTAAAGTATCATAAAGTATCATTTGTCTAAAAAGGAAATTCCACTTCTGGTAATAAAAAAATTTCATTGTGCCCTTCCCTATTTATTTTAAATAATAAATGCATTATTTAAAATTGAGATATAACCCAACAAACTATTTTAAAAGACATGGAAAATACTGATGCCATTATATATACAAATGCAGTGGAGTGAAATTTGACTTTGCTACCAGGTGAGGTGAAGAGGCCCAGATTTCCTGGCCTAACAACAGCATTCCTGATAAAGTATAGTAAAATGGACTGAGAAGCCTCTTTATGTTCCTGAACTTCTGGAGGCAGTGGCATAATTTCACTCCTGGTCCAGTACAGAGTGCTCATAGAGCTGCTGTAGGTAATGACTAAAGCTGAACAGAAACCGCTGAGCATTTGCACTACTTCTCCTGGTTGCCAGCAGAAGCTGAGGTGGCTTGGGCAAATCTCTTAAAGTCATTGCACATACCACTAGTGTCTGGGTAAAAAGTTTCATCAGTGACTTGGGTTGTGGAGTAATCCTGAGAGAACAGAGAGTGGGTTAAAATGATAACAAGAGAGTGCGTATCTAAACAGTTAGAAGCAGAAGTGCCTTTTACTTTCAAAAATATTCCACAAAGATGTAATGTAAACATTACACATAAATACCTCATTTAAAACAATTAACATAATACCAAGTGCCACGTTATGAAGGCTAGAAATATACATCTTGCTACCATCATTTGTGGCAAAACAATGCTGATACAATGCCCTAACAGCAATACAGTGTCATTAGGAGTATAAAGACTGCCAATAGTTTCCAGGACATTGATCTACTTATGATGAAAAAGAAAATAAAATAAGAACAAGAACAGAAAATCTCCCGGAGTTTTGGTGTCAGTTTGACCAAGTCAGACAATCCTTCAACTTTTAAGAAGAGTTTAGGAACCTTTAATTCTCCTCTCCCCCTAGAAATGATGGCGGCCTGCCAAAAAGGAACAGGTTTTGTGCTAAGCCTCTGCTTAGACTATATTCCTCCTACCAGATTTTCCTGCCAGAGGCATCAGTAGGATTTGAAAGCGAGGGCTGTGGGCCACAGATAGAAATTCAATATTTTTGGGGAGAAAAAGATAAGCCCCGGGAGCTCTGTGTTTTACTGCTCTCTTCACTGTGGAGAGTGGCACTTGATGTGATCCTCACTGTTGAGCATGACACAATACATTTCAGAGCTGAAACTGTTGGACTGTAGCTAGATTTTGCTTTAGGGTGGAAATAGGTAGTGTTCTAGAATCAAGAAAATACAAAAAATGATGGGAATGTTGAGTCCTCACAAAGCAAATAAAGTAAACATAATACAATAGAGCTGGAGGCAAGTTGCACTACCCGCATGTTATGTATACACACACACACTTTATTTATTTAATTTTGTTGAATATGAAATACAGAGCATTTCTTGGCATGCACAGCCTTGTTACTAGTTTGTGAATTGCATTAAGTCATCTCATCTGGGGCTTAGTATTCACCCCAGGTTAAAAAAAAGAAAAATGCGAAAGAAAAATAAAAAATTCCCGGAACCTTATTGTATAATTGCATCTCATTCTGAACTGTAAAAGTTCATAATCAGATACTCTTTTACAGTCAATCATATCACATCATATCACTAATAGCTGCAGAAATAAAAACCACTTAGAAGGTTTCAGGTAATCACACTCAGTGTGCCATGACTTCATGATTTCTTTTATAGGAAAGAAACATGCCTGCACACAGAATTGCACAGCTCCAAACAGAAATGGTGCAATTGTATATGTTGCTTATAGGTATACACTGAGTAGTTATTTGAAGGGCTAAAATCATCTATAAATGGGGCTCAACAGCCTTGCCAATTGATTTAAAGGAGGAGCATTTGTATACATTGAAAGACTCTCAGAAGTATGAGGTTAAAAAAAGCTTCAGAAAAGGGAGTAAATAAAGATTACACAGAAAGTTAAGTCTCTGAGGAAAAAAAGCCAGCACAGTAATGTGTTAATGTTACACACAGGACTGGAGAAAATGCAGATAACTTTAACATATATGGAAGAAAGTGTTATTGAAAAAGCAGCTCTTTTCTCCTAAACGAAGAAGACAACAAAGTTCACTGTGGATTAAAATAGTAGGATACAGAGCTCTGTTTCAGAACTCCACAAATATTTGCAAAAATTTTCTGAGGTGTTTGCCCAGCTGTCGTGATGACTAAAAGGGAAAAGTAACAGTCTACAAATATTTGAAGGGAGTAAATACCAATGAGGAAGGAGTATAGCACATTAGTATAATGATGGTTGTTTTGTAGTTTAAATATAAGTAATGAGATGCTATTAAGATCTCAAAAATTTATCTTGACAATTCAGAAAAACTTCCTAACAATGGCATCAAATGCCTTTGGAAAAACAGACTGGAAAATGCTTGTCCTCTGATCAGTTTAAGACACTCTTATTTCATGCTAATGTTCTAAGTTGCACGGATTATGTCAGCATCCAGTCAATCCACCATCAGAAAAAAAAGTGTGACTTAGTATCATCATTTCTATGTGTATAAGCTGGAAAGTTCAAAAATTAGAGAAGCTCAAGAGCTAACCTAATTGTCTCATCTCTTATATTTTACCTTTTACAACTTCTCTAACTTCATCAAGCTTAAATGTGCTGCTGAATCCAAAGTTTCAAAGTAGCATTCTTTGTAGATGAAACATTACCCTGTTTCTTTCAATGCCAGATTTCCATTCTGTTTTAACATTTAATTATGCTAGAAGTTGTTATTTCAAGAAGCTGTGGGTTTGAAACTGATTTATTTATATAAAAATTATATTTGTCATAGTTTTTCAAGAAGGCTATGTGCCCTACTCTTCTGGCTGATTTTTCAATAGACATGTGGCATAGTAACATTTTCTCCCTGATAAATATTTTTATTAGCTTTATAAACACACTAAAAAAGTTGTTGAAAATGGCAAAAATCACACCAATTCTAGTGAATTATAACAAAGCTACACTATGGTAATAGGAAACATCTGCTGATTATTCGTCATTTTTAGGAAAACTTATTGTCTAAAACACTAAGGGCCAAATTCAGAGACCACTGATTTCATAAAAGCCTGACATACATTTCTTTCAAAAAGTCTAGGAACGTAGCTGACATGCAACTTAAGGTATTAGAAATTTTTCATTATTCTCTTTATTTAATTTTCTCTTAAGTTGAAGAGATGTGTTTGGGCTTGGACAAAGCTGAGCCTCAATTTAACAGCACCAAGGGGAATAATGGAGATTTCAGCTTGTCACAGCTGTAAAATCAGAGTGGAGGAGAAGGCCACCAGCCCTACTTCTGAACTGAGTGGAGCGGAAATCTGTCCTGGTGTCCTGAGCTGTCCAGGAGTATTCCCAAGCTGGTGGGGGTGGCAGGGTGTTAAAGACACACACTGTCATTTTGGAGACGATTCAGTTAGGCCATCTGCATAACTGCCCAGAGATTGTTTAAACTGGGAGACATGGAATGAGATGCGAGTATGTATCAGCCCCTCCTCTGAGTATCCTGGGAAGAGGAAAACCAGCCCTATGTGTAGGTCTCTGATGGGGACCCTAAGTTCGGGTTCTGTCAGGTTTGGCAAAGTCTTTGTCTGCATTTCGGTTGCAGGAAAGTCACATTCTCATTTTGATTCTGGGAAGTAAATACTGATGCCCATGTATTAAGAAGTGAAGGACAAGTAAGTTCTTGAACAACAAATCCTCAGCTCAGCATCCAGCTGTTGACAATAAAATATATATATATATTAGAATGTAAAAAAATATTTCATGTGTATATAGGGTAATCATGCAGCTATGGATGCTTTGACCTGTTGGGGCAGATACACTTAATGGATGTTTTTTGTGGTCGGGGAAGCACTGGTAGTTAGGAAGAATTTCCAAGGGAAGGGCGACTTCGCGTAGACTCTGTGTTTCATATCCTGAACCCCTATGGCTCTGTTGGAGACAGAAGAATGGCCTAGACATTTCTTCAGTGTGATGCCAGGACCCTTTTATATTGCAATTATTTAAGAAATCCATAAGATATTCTTCATAGGTCATTCTTGATTCTGTTTTGATTTGTCACTTTACTACACAGAGTCGTGGTGTATCTTTTGTCTTTGATCTGCCCCAAATGAGCTACAGTTCCCTTTCACTATGAGGAAGTTACTTTACAGTCCTCTTTCTGTCCAGCCTTTAGTACTGATTTGGACTGAGCCATACCATACAAAGTCATCAGCTTGAATTTAAGGTACATGGCTGCCGAGAGAAGCTCTGGCTTGAAAATTGAAGTTAAAACATCAGTAAGAGCCCTTCAGCTAACCTCAGAAACACTGTATACATTGTGGTCAAATACTAATTAAACAGTAACTGAAGTACTAATTAAACAGTCATAACTAGAGGTTTTGACATTCAGTTTCATGTGTCTGTATTTCACTGGCATCATCATGGGTGGCAAAACCAAAACTACTCATAGGATCAGAGATTAGATACCTTTAATTTTGCTAGCTTATTACTTGTTGATTCAGCTGCAATGGTGGCCATGAAAAAACTACTTTTCAGTCATGGCTAATGCACAGAAGTACCTTGTAGCTCAGAAAAATTGTATTGGGAGTGCTTCGCATCAACTCTGTTCATATCAGATATAAGTGATACTGCAGTGAAGAAATTACTTTCAAGGCTGATTCTTGAAGACAGGAAAAGACAGGAGAGAAAGAGCTACAAACTTCCATCTAGCTTGAGAAGCAGAAACATCTCGCAGACAGTGAAGTATTTGAACTAAGCAGCAGCTGAATCTGTGTGCCATCTCTACTCATAAAAGCTGTCATTTCTGCTGGTAGAAGTTCTCATGTACTTTTTTTTGGGTGGGGGGGGGGTGGGGTGGGGATGAAGTGAGCTCTCTGAGCTTGACCAATTTCAACATAAATAGGATGTTACCCACTACCTTTTCCATGGTTCCTTCCCTGCATACACTAGATTCACCATGGATTTCAAGTGAGCTGAAATTTGATGAACCTGGCATGACTTTCAGGCTGGAGATAAAAGAAAGCACTGATATTACTGAGGTTTGCATAGCACTTTTCAGTGTGAGCTGCTTCAAATCCATGCGAACTGCTGTAGAGAATTTCAAGAGACACAAAGAAGACTGCCTAATGAAAAAGAGCTTGTAAACAAAGTCAAGCTAAACAATCATAAAAATATGCATATTTTGTCTAGATGCTTTCTGGTACTGTACATTTCCCGTTTAGACAATCATTTTAACTGCTACCATACATCAGTCCAAGGATATGACAATGCTACAAAACCCAATACAATATATCACTTTCAAGTACTTCATTTTACTGAAAAATGCTATTGTATTGTTTCAGATGGAGCCCTCTTCTTTTTAAGGAAATACATGTTCGTGTACTGTCTTTGTCATGAGCCAAATCCTTTAGTCTTTACTCAGATAAAACTTCCAGTTAACTCTGTGTTAGTTTTGGTTAAAAAGAAGGATAAGATTGTTGGCCTTCTGCATGTGAAAATATTGATTTCTAGCTTCTAAGCAAGAAGAGGAAATTTAACAGGTGTGGAGAGAGACTTTGATAAAACACAGAACAGAAATAAATTCCATTTGAAAATGAAGATGCACCTTGAGTACCTCTGTCATGTCCTATATCCATATCAACGCTGCTCTAGAAAGTCGAGTGTTGGCAATTGTCTAAAACTCAAGGAAAAACACTACCGAGTATTGACAATTGCCTCAAGAAAACTATGATCCTTAAGGTAGGAACATGCTAAGAAAAACTCATTCTGAACAACAAAAAAGATGATTAAGAATACAGAGCACATATAAACAAGAACAGCTTTGAAAAACTGTGAAGCAAGAATTTAGATCTTTCACGTTACACATAGAATCTCCAATTTCTAATTAAGTACCTGAAAAGGAAAACTAATTGGAAAACACAAAAAGGAAGACCAGACACAATATTAAAGGAAATAACTACTATAAAGACAACAAATATGAACTGGACTGGAAATGAAAAAGGAGGTGCTGGGCTACAAAAGCATTGTGGACAGGCTTCTGGTGATCTGGTAGAACTCCTCGTGTTCTTTGACTTTTTATTTTAACTTCTTTCAAACAAGATTAAACGTTCTGGCAACTCATCAATGTATTTTCACTTCCTATCATTTAATACACTTGCAGTAGGACAAAAAAATGTTATCATGAACTCAGAGGTGGTTATTTAAAATTTAGAGTAACAGACCATTACAGAGGCTAATGCAAAAATTAATATTGCCACCTATTGGTGAAAATGGAGAAGGCCAAATAATTCCTAATAATTTACATATCCCCAGGGAAGGTTTTGGACTGTGTAAAATGACTGGTAATTGTTGGTTTGATTTACCTGACACCAGCTAGTCCATGGACAACATATTGTAGCCTCTGTGAAAAAGACAGCACTGCCATATTACTTTTTACTATGGTCAATGTCACTGGACCCCAAAAAGACTCAAACACACCCCCAAAATATAAGAAAGAAACAATTGTAACCATCTGTTGTGATATTGTGCAATATCACAATAGCAGCACTTCTCTAACAACACTAAATTAAATTCATTAGCAGCCTAACTCATTGGACAGCAGTAACAGTTTCATATTCACTCTCTTCTCAGCTTTATCTCGTTTTTTTTCCACATATCTCCAACCATACAAATCTTCCTTTGATACACTACATACTCCTTTCCCTCCTCTTCTTCTTGCCTTCCTTGTATTACACCATTATTTCTCTTTTGCATTTGAAATCTATACTTCTCTCATTTGTTCACATTACCATCCATCTACCCATACATAAACACATGTATGTTCCTCCCCCACTCCTCGCCTTAACAATCTCTGCAAAATGAGCAGTGACTTTATGATACTCTTTCTTGGAAATTTGGCTTTCTGTTAAAGAAAAAAACCTAACACGTGAAATTGTTCTTCTTCTCCTGTTTCCTTCTTCCCCATTTTATCTCTTTACATTACTTAAACAAGTAGCGATGTCAAGAGACACACTTTGTCTTCTATTTTTGATAGAGCAGCATCTTCAGAAAGTCTATTCAACACTTGGTAGTACATGGGTCAATACACAGCACTCTAGAGGAGTCAGCAAATCCATGGACTCCCAAGCCCACTTTAAATTCCCACAACCCAGAGCAGTTAAGTTTTATCAGTCTGAGAAATGGGGAAGATTTTCCTTCTCTCTTTCCTCTCCTGTCCCCCACACACAGTAACATACCATCAACACAAACAGTACACTGTTATTTCTAAAATGTGTTTCTTAATTACTCAGATACCTTTATAGAATATGATATCTTGATTTTGGTACATATTTACAAAAGAACTTGCCTGAAATTATTTGGACAATTTTTTTTTTTAAGGCTGCCTCTCTAAAATAGTGTCAGTCCTTCAAGCTCCTCCCTCTCTTCCAAAAGTATAAGGAAATAGAAATGCCTTACAGAGTACCCTGAAGGTCTACAAAGATAGTTTTAATAAGTTCACAGCTAAAGGCACCTTCAGGGAAACTCTGCTGCCAGTCTTCCCTCTCAGATTTACAAGATATCGGTTCAAGTCCCTCAAATGCCTGCAGCTATTGTGGAAGTCTCATGCCATTTTGGTTTTTATAGGTCAAAAACATACCTTAAATTCAACAAGAAAAATCAATAGACAGGCAGTGTAGCCTTGCGAGGACAGCAATCATGTGCTCCCACCAACACAAAACGTCGAATGAGAGGACTTTTTTAGTTAACTTAGGCTTCTGGATAAACCATGGTTTAGCTCCATAAAAGAACCCAAACCATGATATAATGTGGAATAACATGTAAATGTACAGAGCCTTGTAACAAAATTTCTGTATTTCTCAGGGCAGAAAAATGCTGAACTCAAGTAAGATACTTTGACACAAAGCAAACCAGTCTAACCCTGGGAAGGAGGAGGAGCACATGAGACCTTGGTATCTAGTGATGGTCAATGAAGAAATTCTAATTTATCTCGAAAAATGCATAAATTAATAAAATAAATATTTGTCTCAAGAGCCTGCTTTAATCCAGACTATATATGGGATACCTGACATTCCTAACCTGCAGCACAGGGAACGAGGATTTTCAAATTTCCATGTTTAATGAAAAAAATATTCTCACCTGCAACAACACAAAGTTCACACCATCACATGGTTTCAAGAAACGTTAGCAGAATATACTGTATAGGTTACTTCAGGTGAAAAGAAAGAACGCTGCTTCCATGACCCTGCTGATTGTAGAAAACATGGAAAAAGCATTCCCACAGTTTTCACTAATCTTGTATCATTAATAACAACCAGAATGATACAGCTTCATATATTATCTTAGATATATGTGGTGGATGGGTTTCTCAGGAAGACCTATGGTCAGCTACAGAGTGGCCACAGAGTCAGACTAAAATTTTACATTCGTGGTTTGGTCTGGGATGTACCCTTGAATGCAATACTATCTTCAAGCAAAGTATTTATTCACCCAACCTTTTCCTTTCTGTAGAAATAAATAGTTACTTCACAGAATATATATATATATGTATTTTATGAATGGACAAGGTACAAATTATGGCTATGGTTAAGAAGCCTGGAAAAGCATCAAAGTTTTCTTAATACCTGAGGGGTAATAAAAAAGATATCTAAAAAATATTACTGCCTCTACAATAACACCACATAAATAATATGGGAATAACTTTACCATTTACATCCTAAATAACAGAGTTTTGATTAAATGTATTATGCAGCTTCTTTCAGATCACCTCTCTGTGAGAGAGAGATCTGGTAGCTGACTGGGTTACTATTACTACATGATATCTTGTGTCAAAGAGGAAGATAAAATAGTCAAGAACACTTCAAAATAAAATAATGAAAAGGGAGATTTTCCTGTAGCTTTCCAAGTGATACGTAAGGCAGGCCACTTTTTAAGCTATTGCTCTTTCTTGATTTGGTGGTTTTTTTTGTTTGGTTGGCTGCTGGATTTGTTTTGTTTTGGTTTTGTTGTTTTGTTAGTTTGTTTGGGAGGTTTTTGTTGTTTGTTTATTTGGTTTTGTTCTTTTTGTTTGTTTTTTTGTTTTCTATCTTTATTTTGCAGCACCTACCATATAAGCCTGGTGGCTAAGGAGGACTCCAGTGAAGGCTCTAGTCCTACATTCAGATTCATCCATTTGCAGAAGAATAGAGCCAGAGCCCAGGTAATAAAACAGTGAAATCCAATAGAGGCAGAAAGACGGGACAAGTATTTGCAGGAGCCAGTAAAACATACACCACTTTCAGACAGACTAGTTTCAAGTAGGATGTTCTAGTCTTGCGAATGATAATGAAGCCAACAGAACAGCAGTTTGGGGAAGACAAACAAGGAAATGGAATACCAAAGCGGAAAAATGTAGCAGATCAAAGGTGTTGGAGAGCCATCCAGTAAAAAATAACAGATAAAAAAAGGAAGACAGAGTTTTATTCAAATTCTTAATGGCGAAGATAAGAAGTTTTCTTTATCGTTCAAAAAGCACACAGTTACACAGAACAGAGAGAGGAACTTAAGTGAAGCAAAGAGAAAACATAGCATACAAGCATAAGAAAGCATTTGAGCAAGATACAAAGCTACTGCAACCTGTATTCTGCTTCCCACAGTTCCCTGTGAACCTTGACAGAGAGGAGCAGAGTGCCAAGAATATTATTCCAAACCTTGGCTCTCCTCCCAACACACACTGGGGACTAGCAGTGGAGCTGATCAGTTTGCCAACATACACCACCTTGAAATCAAATAGAAAGCTATCCTCTACGGAAAGTATTCTTAAGGTTCTGTTCCTGATCCTTTAAAGCTCAAAATTCAGTATTATACTATACAGAGTAAACTTCATTATTTTAGTCTGATGTTGTTTTTTAAAAAAAATAAAACCTTGGTCTTGCCAAGTTCTTGCAGGTAAATGCAAGTAGTATTTGGTTGCTGCTATTAGCTGTAGCACTGCTGTTCTGTTAGTTCTTAACTCCAGTGTGTATGCCTGAGTGGGGGAGGGAGACCAAAGCCAAATTTATGTGGGTCCAGATGAGACACTGTAGTCTCTCATGTTTTAAAATTGTCCTAGGATTCAAACACCTTAGCCTGAAAAGGAAGAACATTCTCTCAATACACTCCTCGCTTCACATCTCAAGGGAAGAAATGGCACTGTGTTTCCAGCAGGCTTAGATCATTGGAGGAATCTTTTGTTGTTACCGTTCATTGCAAACAAAGCACTGAAGGCCATGTCATTATTAGTTTCCACATTCTTCTCAGCCTCCAAGCTTGAGAGCTTTTATAACATGGGTCTGATGCTGACAGTCTTAAGCCTTAACAGAGAGCAGCAAAAGCAAACAGAAATGGACTGAGAGCCTGGAAAGGAAAAACTGTGATTGTCTTTCTCCCTTTTTTGCATCTGTCCTTGGCAGCTTTTCACTAGATGATTAAGTAAACAATGTACATTGTGTCTAGATGCAAGGTATGTGAAAAGAGGAGAGCACACTGCCTTCTCTATCTATGGTATATGTCACAAAGAGTAAATTTACGTGAGACTTTTTGATTCAAGCAGCAATTAGTTTCCTCCATTCCTTTTAGATTTATTCAGGTGAGTAGATGAGAATGGCATAGGGGCCAGCAGAAACAAATGTGTCTAGGAAACTATGCTGACAAAGGAAAGCAACATTTATTGCTTTAAAAGGAATGCCTCCAGATCCTCAGACACCTAGACTCAGCTTCCTAGGGCTTCAGATTCTGCCCACTTTCTTATGTTCCTCCCTGCTTCAAAACAGAGAGAGAATTCCCCTCTTTCAAGACAGTGAATGCAGTTTCTAACACCAATCTTCCTATTCCTGCACATCCTACTGAGAAATAAGAAGATAAAGAAGCAGAGCCATTAGTGAATGTCTTGTATTTAACCACCACATGAAATACAATTAGTACTTCTTTTTAGAAAAATAGAGGGACAAAATGAGAAACAATGAAAAAAATCCAACAAACTAGTGACAGAATACACTCTACCCCCAAAATACCCTTTGGTACTGCTGTGTGAGTTAAACTCTGGATTGTTACCTAATTATTTCAGCAGAGGGAACAGGACTATCAAAGCAAACTTAATTTGCCTCAACTAGGAGCATATCAATGAATGAATATCTTCCTGATTAAAGGACTAGCGCTAATGTAAAAGACTAGTGTATTTAGCATAAAATCAGCTGCGGCCAGCTCTGGAAATTTCAGTGCTGCAACAGACTGTCTGTCTATCTCATGTGCACTCAAAGTACATCTTCAGAATTGTTGATGGCACTATTACAGATAGAGGCACCCTGCGTAGTGCAGCTGGTATTGAGTGCCTCACTTTTTAATAGAGGCAGCTAGACAAGACCCCTAGATTACACATCGACCCCTATATCTTGAAACTCTAAGGAGAAAGCTGACCAGACAAGCAGTTATGATGATCTATTCAAAGTGGTTGAATACTCTCTTTTTTGTGTGAAATAAACGTATATGAATGAACCCTTGCTGCCAATCCTAGAGAGTCTGCAACCCCCTCCTACTGTTGTCACCTCCCTTCCTCCCTCTTTTTCCCTGTCTGTAATCCCATTAAAAAAAAAGGCTTCTGCTTAGTCTGTTTCAGGTAGTTTGAGGGGAAAATTCAAATACAGGTGCACCAATTGAATGCCACTATAGGGCTTGTGGATGTGAGCGTGATGCATTTGTCTGCAGAACTTGAGAACTTCACCCATGCTGGTTGCTTGACACAAAGTGGGTTGAGAGGAGTATCCCTGAGAGAGATCAAGTCCACTTCACACGCAGAAAGCCTTTTTTTTTCCTAGCTCTGTTCTCTTAACTCCTCCTCTTGTTATACTTCAGTGTGTTTTTTCCTATTTTACCCTGTAGAAGTGACACTGAATGTGGATGAGCTGTTATTAAATCAATGGAAGAAACTACCATTTACCAGATATTTTTAACTGGTACCAAATACACTGGTAATGCTTTTCAGTATGATTTCAGGTATATCAGATTACTTCAAAGACTTTGTTAACTCCCACAATCAGAGAACATATTTTTGTCCTGTTTTATATGAATATCTGTGACCAAAATGTGCAACATTTCAGTTCTTTGTGTTTTGGTGATTTTTTTTCCATATAATTTCTACTTTTTACTTTAATTTCTTTCAGCACTATTTTTACTTAACCACAATTAGGAGAATGTTTTGACATATTTATTTTCCTTAAAAATAAATTCTGATTTATGTGTAGAATTAAACAAACAAACAAAAACACAATTTAAAACAAAAAACCCACCCACTTTGCATCCAGTTCTCTGAACAAGGATTACCAGGTCACTACAAAAATGTAGGTATAAATTAGGTACATACATGTTTTAACTAGAACTAGGTTATTCTAATAATAAAATTACTCATTAATCATACATTAAACAAAACTATCAGCTGCAGTATTAAACTACTGCATCTTTCATCTTTTTGCAAAAAAGATTGAAATAAATTAATTAATCCTGCAATATTTCTGACTACAAACAGCATGAATGCTGGAATGCAAGGCTTAAATCTAGTATTAATGAAATTTCACCAAATTCTATTTCCATCTTGGCCTATTAGTCTTCTTGCCAGTCTAATTATGACATTTAATCCATATTATCATTATTAATCACTGGTCATTATACTTTTCCTTATAAATTCCTATGGCTGGTTCACA